>NW_028234674.1:5000-10000 GCF_977035675.1 Penaeus japonicus | reverse complement strand
ATTATGCATAAACATACAAACATACATATATATATACAATATATAAATATATATAATATATATAAATATATATAAAATATATATATAAAAATAAAAAAATATAAATATATAAATATATATACATATAATAAATATTTATATATATTATAAATATATATATAAATAAATATATATAATAATATAAATATATATATATATGTATGTGTGTGTGTGTGTGTGTGTGTGTGTGTATGTATATGTGTGTGTATGTGTGGATATATATCTATATCTATCTATCTACCTATATATGTATATATATGTGTGTGTATTTATATTATGTATACACATATCCTCACAAACACACACATATATATTATTTTTTTCAATATAATTATGGATAATTTCAAAGACATATAATCTTCCTCTCTTTTTCTTTCATTCCTTTTTTTCTCTCTCCCTCTTTTTTTTGTCTCTCTGTTTGTCTTTTCTTCCTTTCCCGGTTGTATTTTGTTTTTGTATTCTGAACAGTAGTTAAGAAGATAGCAAGAAAGTTCATATTTCTTTGAACTTTTTCTCTTAAATGATGAAAATCTAAAGTTCTTTTTTACGCACAAAGAGAAGAAGAAAGAAGAGAAGGAAGAAGAGAAAGAAGAAGAGAAGGAAGAAGAGAAAGAAGAAGAGAAACAGGAATAGAAGAAAGAAGAGAAAGAAGAAGAGAAAGAAAAAGAGAAAGAAGAGAAAGAAGAAGAGAAGGAAGAAGAGAAAGAAGAAGAGAAGGAAGATGAGAAAGAAGAAGAGAAGGTACAAAAGAAAGAAGAAGAGAAGAAAGAAAAGAAAGAAGAAGAGAAGAGAGAAGAGAAGGAAGAATAGAAAGAAGAAGAGAAAGAAGAAGAGAAGAAAGAAAAGAAAGAAGAAGAGAAGAAAGAAGAGAAGGAAGAAGAGAAAGAAGAAGAGAAGGAAGAAGAGGAAGAAAGAAAGTAAATGAGGCGCCTTATTTTCTTTTCTTTTTTTCTTCTTTTTAAGTTGTTTTCTCTTTCTCTTTCTTCGCCTGTTATCTCGTAATTCCTTTGTCATTTAATTAGCTCGGCTAATTAGCTATCCATGATTTGATCCTTTATGACAGTGGAACATTTCGCTTGATTATGACCTGGGGATTAACATGGCAATAATGACATCCTACTGAGCTATGGATGGGATTCTTAAAAATAAATAAATAAATAAATAAATATATATATATATGTATCCAACAAGTAACATATATATATATAAGATATATATATATATAGATATATAATTATATATATATAATATGTGCTGTGTGTGTGTGTGTGTGTGTGTGTGTGTGGTGTGTGTGTATATATATATATATAATATATATATATATAATATATATATATATATATATAATCATTATATATATGTGTGTGTGTGTGTGTGTTGTGTGTGATGTGATAGAGTGTGTGTGTGTGTGTAGTTACACTCAAACTCTCACACCTCACACTCACTACACACACCTCGACACTATATATATATATAGTATAGATATATGATATATAATATATATATGTGTGTGTGTAGTGTGTCCAGTGTGTGTGTGTGTTTGTGTGTGTGTGTGAGTGTACAGCCCTATGTCATGCAGACTGATATATACATGTACTGTTGTTTATTGATGAATTTTGCTGATGAATTGAATAAGGAAGTTTATAGCTTAACCTCTAAGTAATGATGATGAGAACGACCTAAAAAATAACTAAAATGATAACACAAACAACAACAAAAAAAAATCGTGATCATAATGATATTGACAACAATGATCATAAAATCACTAATAAAATCGGTATCAATGATAATAACTTAAATAGCAACAGCAATAATCATAGTTACAACAACAGTGACTTCAATGATAATAGTGATAATGGTACAACATCGATTTTCCGGAAACCGATTATCCGGCACCACTTTGAATCCGGACAGAACTATGAGTGAAGTTTTCTGTGCCGTACCATCGATTCTGTGCAATTGCTATCTTATCTTGCATTCAATACATTTTCTCCTAGTTATGACTTCGAATCTTAATAGAAGTTATTAGTGACAATATATGGTAGTTTAGAGAAGATTAGATTAGATTAGATCTTTATTTACCACCCTGGCTAACTGCACAGGCATGGGCAAGCTTTGATACATTTATGTCGTCATGACATTGTTGCTAACATTGTATTACAAATTAAGGTAATAACACGATTATATTCTATAGTATATCAACGTGAATAGACATTAGATAAATGTTATAATAGGGTATCATATACCGAATTTCGGATATAGCATAATTACATCTTCTAGTACAGTTGATGTTATGAAATAATTACATAACTCTGCGTACCTCATGCTAGGTGGTCTGAAAGGTTGTATCATATGGCACTCTGAAATGTAATGTTCAAGTGTTCGTTTATACTCTTCGTTGCAAAGTCTGCATTTAGTTTTTTCTACATTGCATTCTGAACTGACCTGCCAATACATTCTGTATCCAAGTCTAATTCTTGCAGTCACAATATCACATTGTCTTGTTCTTGTCTTGTATGACCCATAAATGAATCTCTCCTGTGAGAACTGGTCAAAATGTTTTATGCTACAGCTTTCAGGTCTTTGAGAGTTTGTTAGCTCCATCAAGTCCTCCCTATTGGAGGTTCTTATTATGTGTGAGATCCTAGCAAGAGGTATGCCAAAGTCTATATCCACAATTTGCTTATCACATCCTGCCCTCACTAGGCGATCAGCATGATTCCAACATGCGATGGTATCCACACAAAATGTATAGCATGTCCCCGTTCCTTGGCGCGATGTACATTTATTCTTATATCATTTACGATATTTCCAGCACCTTTATCAAGGGTGTTCAGAGTCTGGAGAGCACTCTGCGAGTCGCAGAAAATTACTCCTGAGCCTTGAGTTAACAGAAAGTCTGTGGCTATGAGTATTCCTGCCAACTCAGTTTGCGTAGTGCTCGCCCAGTCATGAACCCTCCTACAATCTTGGTGCTGCAAAATATTGTTTTTATATACAACATAAGCACATCCTGCTCTACTTCCAGACTGTAGGGATCCATCAGTGTAACATTCATAGTCAATATTCAGAGTTTCAAGATGCTCGTTAATGGTTGCAAGGATGTGTTGCTTAAGTACAGCTGGTGGAACTGTGTCTTTTTTAGGGACATCAGTATAAAATACGTTCAATGTCGACATTTTCCATGGTGGAAGAGAACGTCCATATGGGAACCTACTCAAGGACATATTTAATTGGTGTATGGATTTGTATGTCGTTTGCAACCATGAATTTGAGGGCGACTCGGCACTGCTATGCAAAGATGAATTCACTATCTTATATTTAAGTTGCCTCTGGAACTCTGTATTATAGAAGGGTTCTTTAATTGCTTTGACACCAAAAATAGTATTGATGTATGATATTCTTTCGTAAATAGATGGCAAGTTGAGTTCCTTTCTCATGTTCACAATCCTCGTTGTTTTAGGAGCACCGAGAATGATCCTCATGGCTGCGTTCTGTACAATTTCTAAACAAGTTAACTCTGATTCCTTAAATGATACAAGGTGTAAGGCATGGTAATCTACGACTGACCGTATATATGATAAGTAAAAGAGTCTTGCAATGTTAACATTGACTCCATGTTCTCTGCCAACAAGAGTCTTGAGTGGCTTCAGCCGCTCCCACAGTCTTTTCTTTAAGTTCATAATGAGTTCTGTGTCGTTAATAGTCACCCCGAGATACTTGTATTTGTGGCAAAGATCTAGCTCAATGTCATCTATATGAAAGTTTGGCAGTGGGATTGTAAGAGGATTGAGTGCCTTGGTTTTTTCAACTGAGATTATCAAACCGCACTCAGTAGCTTTTGTGGACAGTACATTAAGAATTTTTTGCATTCTATCCTCGGATGAAGTTTTAATGCAGATGTCATCAGCATAACAAATAATGGAATCACTGCCCTCTAGTGGTATATTGCTTAATAGTCTGTGCATTAAAATATTAAATAGCATGGGGCTAAGTACGCCCCCTGAGGTGTGCCAAGCTCAAACATTTTAGAGCATGTACTTTTGATTCCCCTGAAGAGAACATGAGCTGATCGGTTTGATAAATACATTTGAATCCACGTTAAAAGTTTACCTTGAATACCAAAGCTAGCCAGTTGCTCAAGGATGAGGTCTCTGTTTGCAATATCAAAGGCAGATTTAAGATCGAGAAATACAGTTTGCATGCCTTGCTGAGAATTTGTCAAGTACTCTGCAAAGCAGTGCTGAGTGCTACGTCCTGGGAGGAATCCATACAGTCTTGGAGTTAACTTGGCATGTATGTGATACATGAGTCTGCTCAAAATAACTCTCTCAAGTACCTTGCATAAACATGAGGTCAATGAGACGGGTCGGTATTTATCAGAGTTCGGTTTGGGAATGGGAATGATTAGGCTTTTAGTCCAGGAGCTTGGGAGTATTCCTTGGGATAAGCTTAGTCTGTAAAGATGTAAGAGTGGGTTACCTGGTACCTGAGCAATGAGCCGAAGTACACTATAAGTGATGCCTTCCTCGCCTGGGGCGGTCGCCTTACCCTTGCGAAGTGCATTATTTAATTCCCACTCAGTTATTTCGGCAAAGTCGGAGGGGTCAGTGGCAGAACAGGCTATGGCAATGTTAAAATTCCTATTTATTTTCGTGGTGTTAAGTTTATCTCTTATTCTCTGCGGAAGTGAGTTCAGCTGAGAGGTTCTGGCCCACTGATCTAGTAACAAATTGGCCTGTTCTAATGGGCTGTGGAACTGCGGAGTGGCGACAGCTTTACCTGACAACCTGCTGATTTTTCTCCATACTTCAGCTGCAGAAGTTTGGTGGTTAATACTCTGCAGGAATTGCTCCCAATGTTTACTGCGAATTTGAGCCTTTAATTCTCTGAATTCTTTATTAGCTCTGAGGAATCGTAAAAGATTTTCTGATGTCATGTTATCCCTATAACAATTAGCA
>NW_028234673.1:0-5389 GCF_977035675.1 Penaeus japonicus | reverse complement strand
GGATCTTTCTTCTTGTGAAGTTTGAGGGTTAAATTTTCCCGTTTGAAAAGGGGGGTTGTTTTGTTGTTGTTTTTTGGGGTTTTGGGCCGGCCGAAAATTTTTCCGTTTTTTAGCAGTTTTTGTTTTGGGGAAATTAATACCCAAAAAAATTGGGTTACCGTCAGGGATTGGGAAATTTAAAATTAAGGGAAAAAAGGAAAATAAACATCTGTGAAAACCCGTACTATTTTATTTCATTTTTTTTAAAAGAAATGACCATGGCCTCATCTTTTTGATTTCATTTACCCCAATTAGTGTGTTTTTTTTCTGTTTTTTTTATTTCTTTAAACCCTTCTGGTATATTTCGATTAAGATGGTAAATATCCCTTTCCCCTTTTTCATGCCCTTTTTCCTCAAAAATTTTTTGGCATTTTCTTTATAGCGGGGTAAAATCTTGTAATTAAAACGGCAATTTTATTTATATTCTTTTGGAAAGGGTTTTGGGGAAATTTATCAAATCAGAAAATAAATTAAAAACCCCTTTATACAAAATTATCTAGAAATTGAACGAGAACCAAATTCTAAAATCCATAGTGTTTACCAACAATTAAAATTCCTTTAAAAAATTTCAAAAATTTTCCCTTGTTTGATTTTTTTATTGCCCTTGTTTTTCCAAATCATATTTTCATTTTAGTTACTTCTATACCCTTTTTTAAAACCAAAATTTAATCATTAATTTTAAAAACGGTCCAAAAAAAACCCAATTTGAATCCCCATTTTGGGGATAATATTTACCCAAATTGCCCTTTAAAAAGGGCCCAGGAAGCCCCCTAATAAGGATTTTCCCAAGGGGGAATTGGTCAAATAAAAAACCTCCGAAAATTTTGGTGGGAGCTTTCCCCAAGGATGTTTAAACTTAAAAATTTTCTTTAAAAAATAAAAAACTCTGTAAATCATGATTCACGAATTTTTTATTCGTAAAAACCCACCAGCAAAAAGTTTTTGCGGGTTTTCTGAAAAACCCCAAACCCAAATTATTTTTTTTACGTTAGCTTTAAAACCCGAGAGGGAGGTCCCATCGTTTTCGAAAAAACTTTTATCTGTTTTTTTTAATTAGAGCTTATAATCATCGCTTTTTTTTTCCCTTTTTTTCTGCTTTTGGGGTATTAGTTTTGGGTATTTATAAAAAAGTTTCACTATAACATTTTTTTCTTTAGAAAAGTTTTACAGAAATTTTAATTCTCCCATTGTCGCCCAACGTGACTTTCTTTAGGTGCAAATTCCCCTTCTGAAAGAAGCTAGTTTTTTAAAAATAATTTTGAAATTCCTCTTTCCCCCGCTTTTCCTAAACCTTTTTCAAAAGGTCGTGGCACCATTACCATTTTTTTCACCCGATACATTTTAAAATGCCCTTTAAGACCTCCCTTCATGAAAAATTACGCCCAAGAAAAATGTTTAGGCTTTTTTTCATATAAATGATATTATCGCCCATAAAAAAATTAATAATAACCGTTTTTAATTTTTTCCCATCATTGTCATTTTTCATCTTTCAATCGTCACCATCATAAATAATCGTCAGTAATAAACATCATCATCTTCTTTCGTCCATCATCTTCGGCTGGATTTAAATTTTTCTTATTTTTAACCCCCCCTTATAAAAATAATCAAATCATCTTTCATACCTTTTTTTCCCTTTCCCCCTTTTTCCATTTAAACGGGGTTCAGCATCACCCCAGGGTTCAAATCATTTTCTTTCAAAAAAATGTAATCTTTTGTTATATATACGTAAAATAGTGTGAAACAAAAAAAGAAGATTGGGTTTATCGTCATAAAATTATAGAAGGAAGGAAAAATTGATTTTTAAAGCCCTTTTTTTCTTTTTAATCAAAAAATCTTTAGTTTTTGAAAAAAAAACGATCCGTAAAAAGTTGTTTGATTTTTTCGGGGAGTTTTAAAAGGGGGAACCTTCAAGGATCTGGGGGGGCCCCTTTGCTCTTTTTTTGAGCCCCAATTGTTTTCCCCCTTTTCCCCCTTTTGGGGGTAAGCCCGTAAAGATCTTTCAAAATATTCGTACCTCTGCTTTCTTTATTTCCCCTTCATTTTTTCCAAATACCCTTTTAAAAGTCCGGGACCGGCTTTTTTCCCCCAATACCCCTTTTTGTTTTACTTTTTTTAAAACTTTTCCGCAAAACAATTTGCCCGACTTTTAAGAGTTTTATAATTTTTGCTTGGGGGTTCTTAAACCAGGGTTTTTTAATTTCCCAATATCTGTGTCAAAAAAACCCCCTTAGAAAATTTTCAAAAGGAAAAAAATGAATAAAAAAAACCTTTTTGAAAAAATTGTTTTTCCCCAAAATTTAATTTTAAATTATCTTCCCCAAGGGTAAAAACTAAAGATGGTTTGGGTTTCCCCTTTTTCCCCGAAATTCCCCTAACCCCAAAAGACCCTAAAAGGAAATCGAAACCCGAAAATTGTTTTAGGGTTTTTTAAATTTTGCTTTTGGGGGCCCCGAAAAAATTTTTAGAGCGAAAAAAGCCGGTAAAATAATAAATTTTGGAAATTCCCTTTTTTTTTAAATTGCTCTATTTCCGAAAAAACCCCAAAGAAATAAAATGGGCCAAAAATTTCTTCGACCCCAGGGTTTACGTTTTTTTTTTCTTTAAAATGCAAAATTAAATCCCCAGGGTCGTTAAAAGTAATGGGTTTAAAAATTTTTTCCTTAAACTATCCCTTTTTTAAAAATTTAAAAACCCCTTTTCCCCCCCAACATAAAAAGGGAAACGAACCCCCCCTTTCCCCAATTCTGTTAATTTAAAAATTAACATAGCTCTTTTCAAATCTTTTTATCCCCCCGGTTTAAGGAATACGTTTTGCCTATCGAAAACCCCGCCCCAACCTTTTACGCCCTTACGTCTTGGGTTTTGCCAAAGTAATGCCCCATTTCTTAGGTCGTCCTAAAATTGTTATCATTCCCTATGGTAAAAAAAACTTTTACCCCTTTTGCAAATCAAAATTTTCCCTATAATATTCTTTTTAAAATTTTTTTAAAAAAACCCCCAAAATTACTTAAATTTTAAATATTATTAAAAGGATAAAAAACGTAATGCCCCATAACAATAATCTTTGGGTTTTTGGACATTTCCTTTTTGCCCCTATAAAAAGGGAAAAAAATGACGTTTATTTCCCCCTTTTTTCCCTTTTATACAAAAGGAAAACCCCTTATTTTAAAATGGGGGTTTAAAAATTCTTTAAATTGGGGAGGGTTTTGGCCAAGGGGAAATAAAGGGAGTGGGTTGCCCCGATAGATTGAGGTTCGAGAAACCCGGAGGAATTTGGAGATAGCTTTTTCCGTGTTTTTTCCGGGCCGACACCCGGGCCCGGTTTACCCTAAAAATCAAAAACGCTAACGAAAATACAAAAATTTCAAAATTTGCTTTAGTAGCTTTATAGAGGGGTTTTTTAAAAAGGGGGAAATGAGTCAATTGTTTCGTATACTAAAATCGGTTTTGGGACTGAAAGATCATCTGCAAAGAAAAGGAAGTGCTTGGTTTGGGTCTTTCTTGCCTAAAAATTTTATTTGTTCTATGGTGGGGTTGAGTGGCATGGGCCAAATGGGTCCCGATAAATTTTGGGCACTTTATTTCGGCAAGATTTTAAAATGGTCTTTTAAACTTTTCCCAAAATTGGTTAAAAAAACCCCCGAATTAGGACTGCCAATAAATATTAAATAAAATCCTTCAATTATCATAAATTTATTTTTACTTTTATTTTTGGTGGAAGTAGTTTCCCGTCGGGAGGTTTTCAGTGCGATGTTTTAAATTTTGTAGCCCTTAAAATTTTAAAAATTTTGGGAGGGAGAAAATGGGATTTGGAAAAGACCCGACTAAGACTGTTTTTGGTTGATATTTTTTTAAAATCGAGTGCCATATTGATTTGGAAAACGGATGTTGGGCAAAAGTTTTCGAGGACTTTATTGCCCAAATCAAATATTTTCCCCAAGTAAATTTTAAAATCCTCTTTTTTAGTTTAAAAATTGGGTATAAAAAAGATGATAATACCCCTTATTTGGCTGGGTGTTAAGGGTTTCATATTTCGGTAATGATCCTTTCGCCCCAAGGGGTAGGCCTTTTTGAGAAAAAATAACGGTGGGCATTCCCAAAAAAGTGTCGCACCGATCCTCCGCCCCTCAGTAGCGGGGCCCCGTCGCACTTTTTGCTCGACCCCTATGGTATTAAAAAGCTTGGCCAAAATTCAAAACGGTTTTCGTATTACGATTCACCCCTCATCCCCACACAAAAGTCGGGTAAACCCGTGACCCAAAAACCCATAAAAAAGGGGGGTTGGGACCCCTTTACAAAATTTATTGTTGTTTGTAAAAAACCCTTACGCATTTTGGGGAATAGATTTTCGGATGGCCCACCCACATGTTGGAGAGGCGGCGTGTGAGGGGGGCGTAAGGGAAAAAAGGCGTTCCGGGCCCCGCGGGAAAAAAGGTTTTTTAAAAAGACATTACCGTCCCAGGGTTTTGATAAAAATCCAGTGAAACAGACAGGTCCAACGCCGAAGGAACCGTGTTTTTAAAATTTGTGGTATGCAACAAGGGAGAGCATCCTGAAAAACGCCCTGTATATTTCCGAGCGTTATTTCGAAAATGATTGTTTTTGTTGTGGGGGGTGGTTTTTGTTGTGGTGGGTGGTTGTTTTTGTGAAAAAATTTTTTTTAAATTTTGCCCGGGCCCTATGGAGGGTTTTCCCAAGCCCTTGAATTTCGGGGGGAAAAATTTTTAAAATTTTATAAAAAAAACAAAGGGAAATTTTTAAAAGGGGGTTTTTGGGTACATAATAAAATGTTAATGTCATTTTTTTCATCTGAAGTTTTTAAAAGGGTTTCAAAGCGAAAATTTAATTATTAAATTTTTCTTTTTCATTTTTAAATTTTGGTGCATTTTTTAAACTTTTAGAAAAAAGTTTTTTTTAAAAATTGTAATTGGTTCCCCGGTTTTTAAATATTGTCTTGTCAAATCTCTTAAAACCCTCCCTTTTCGTTTCATCAGGGGACCCCGGTACAAAAAACTTTTTAAAACTTTTAAAAAAGATTTAAGATAAACTTTACCCGGTAATTTTTTGGAAAATGGAATTTTAATATGGCAAAGTAAAAAAGGGAAAATTAAAAAAATTTTTAAAAACCCACATGTTGGTTTTCATCTTGAAAAAAAAAAAATTTTTTAAAACTTTTTTAAAAATCTTTAAAAATTTTGGAATATTGGTAGGGGTTCGATACTTTACCCCCCAAAGCTTTTTCTCCCCTTCCTTTTCTTCTCTGGTTAATTAAACGTGCCTTTTTTAATTTTTTCGCCGAAAAAGTTCATTGTTTTTTTAAAAAAATTTTGATCGGGATTGGCTGTGTTTC
>NW_028234672.1:5000-9501 GCF_977035675.1 Penaeus japonicus | reverse complement strand
CCCCACCCACACAACCAACACCAACACAACCCAACCAACATATAAATTCACCCACCCCACATACCCCAAACACACCACACCCACACACACCACCCAACCCCCCACAAAAACACTCCCAACAACATCAATCACAAACCCCCCTACCCCACAACCACCATATATATCATATAAATATTTTTTACATCCCCCCACCCACTTACGCTCACTTAATAAAAAATATAAAAATCACTAAAAACAAAAACACATAAATAAAAAATACAAACCAAATTATCTATACTTATTCCAACTATAATCTAATACTAAATATATAATCATATCTACTATAAAATTGCGTGTTTTTTTTTTGTTGTGTGTATGTTAGTTATTTTTAGTGTTATATAATTCACCCCCCCCAAATTTTATATGCTCACCCCTATATACTACTACTCTATATATATAAATATTATATTATTATATAATATATGTGTGTGTGAGTGTGTGTGTGGTGTGTGTGTGTGTGTGTTATATAGAGAGTGGTATACACCAAAATATATGGGTTGTTTAGTTTTTTATATTATATATATATTATTTATTTTATATATATATATATTATATATTCATATTTATATATATATATAGTTATATATATATATATATATATATATATATATATGTATGTATAATGTATATATATGTATATATAATTATATATATATATATATATATTTAATATATATTATTTATATTTATACTATATATACATACATAATATCTATATATTTGTATATCTATATATATATATATAGCTATCTATCATCTATATATATATATATATATATATATGTAGATATATATTTATTTATATATACATATATATATATATATATATATATATATATATACATATATATATATGGATGTATGTAGAGAGAGAGAGGGAGATTCAATGTATACGTTAAAGGATTGATACAGATATATGAATCCTTTATTACTGTTATTTTACTATTTATTCTAATTTTATTTTATAAATAAAGTAACTGATAAATCTTTAGCATATTCCTTTTATCAGTCTTGAGATTTCTCCCACAGTCAAAAAAGCCCTTATATATATATATATTTTTTTTTTTACTATTGATCTTTACCACTCTGGGATAAAAGGAAGAATACAAATATTTGAATATTATTTTTCTTTGTATCGATCAATGTTGCTCCACGAAGCATCTTTATTGTCCAGAAAAAAAGACACTTCAACTTCATATGTTAATTGCTGTATCTATCCTTTACAAACTACTTTTGAACAGAATTAATTCCCTACATATGTTTGTCTATTAACCTGATCTAAGTAACACCCTCCTTTAAGTAACCATACTAAGGAACGCCCTACTCATTTTCTTCACATTTTCTCTCCTATTCTTTGCAATATTACTATTCTCTTTTCATAAAATTCATCTTCTCTAATGCACAAATTAAAGGATGGGGTGTTACATTACCCCAATGTTCCATAAATCTTCTACTTACGGCTTGTTTTCTTTCACCATATTTTACGGTAACTACAACTTTTACATTTAATTTACTGGAAATCAGATTGGGATTATGATCACGTATCTGTAAGAGAGGAAAGAATTCGAGCCAAATCAGGGAATAAATTCCCATAATCATATATATCAAATAAATCATATATATATATATATATATATATATATATATATATATATATATATATATATATATATATATATATGAATACATATATTCATGTATATTTGTGTGTGTGCGTGTGTGTGTGTGTGTGTGTGTGTATGTGTGTGTATGTGTGGTATTGGAATAATAATTTCTATCCTCTCTTTTCTATATATATATATATTTATATATATATATATATTATATATTATATATATATATATATATATTTATATGTTTTATATTATATTATTATATATATTATATATATTATATTTTGTATATATATACATATTTAATATATATACATACAAATGTATATACATTATTTATTCATTTATTCATTTATCTATAGATGTACGTATGTGTATGTGAATGGTATGTAATACCATTCGTTTCTGTGTCATTATTTGCTTTTTCTTATTCATTAATCTTCGCAATGTGTTGTAGTAACATGGAAAAAAAAAACTTGACTGACCTTGCACCCGCCCAGCTCCCGTGCAGTGGTATATATTGGTTCGCGTCAAAATGGTCGGTATCAGTTTCCTTTGAACTAATATCTCAACATGAACACGAAGGTAAACGTATCTGATGGCCTCTACCGCATTATTGGGAATTTTATTAAGGAATATGATATCTAGATCCACGCCCCACCCCAACTTTCTCTGTCTCATACACACTCACATTGCCTTCTTTTAATGATTTTGATTATTCAACAAAACATTTTTTTTTCAGATCTTCATCCTTTTGGGTCTGGCAGCTGTTGCTGCTGCAGACAGCTTCGAATCCTACGAATACCGACCACCACAAGTAAGTAATTCAAACAATCATCTCACTGTGCAAAATACATCTTGGTAACTTCATTTTCTTTTTCTTTCTCTATCATAAAGAGTAATAACAGCAGCAGTAAAGTTAGCTGTAACTTTCCCTGTGTACTATCAAAGAGCTTTTATTCTCATTAATTTTTACCTTCTCTTAGGAATCATTTTGTTAATATTTCGCTTTCTTACAGAGACGTTATTCCTCTGAGGAATCCTACGAATCCGGAGAGGCAAAATACGACTTCAACTGGGCTGTCAAGCACGACGATTCCGGTAACAACTTCGGACACCAGGAAGCCCGTGACGGTGAAGACACTCAGGGATCCTACTACGTGCACCTTCCCGACGGCCGCCTGCGACGTCAGATACGTCGTGGACGGTGACGACGGTATACGTGGCCGAGGTCAACTACGATGGCGAGGCTCGTTTCCCCGACTCGTAGAGTCCGCTTCCTTCGAGTCTCGGGAATACAGGCCACGATACGTCTATGACTCAACGAGTCAAGTAAAGATTATGAACAAAAGATTGGAACAAAGAAGACTTTCGGAAATGATGAAAATATTTATGTATTTATATGAATAAATCTGCATTTTTAATCATGCAATTTTACTCAAGCCTAGATAATGAGATTAAATACATTCAGTGTTTTCTACCAGCATATAATTTGCATACGTCAACATGCAACATACAAAGCAACATTAATTCCTGTGATGGCATTGGGAGAATGCAAAGAAGTTTAAAAAGTTAGATATCTTACACTATACGTATGCTTATTTTGTATTCAGTTTTATTTTCCCTATATTGATTCATGCATTTCTTCGTTCTTTTTTCTTCTTCTTTTTCTTCGTCTTTCACTCTTTCTTTTCTTGAATTTCCTTCTATATTCGCATAGGTTTATATATTCAGTTATATATTTATTTATATTCATATTCATACATACGCATATATTTATTTATATATTATATATAATATATATATTATATATATATATATATAATATATATATATACATATTTGTCTATCTCTCTTTCTCTCTTAATATATATAATATATATATATTCTATATATATATATATATATATATATTTATTTATATTATGTGTGTGTGTGTGTGTGTGTGTGTTGGGGTGTGTGTGTTTGTGTGTGTGTGTGTGTGTCGGTGTGTGTGTATGTATACATATATATTATGTATATATATATATATATATATATATTATATTTATATATATATATATATATACAACACCACACCCACACACACACACACACACACACACACACACACACAACACATATATATTATATACACACACATATATATATATATATATATACACATATATATATATTATATTATATATATATATATATATATATATATATATATATATATATATATATGTATGTATGTATGTATTTGAAATATGTATAAAGACACCTTCGCACTCTCATCCATATATGCATTTTTAAATAAAGCCACTCTCACACACTCATATCATATTATTCATGTATATAAATACAAACATGCAAACAAACATATACACACGCATATCCGAATTATATACACTCATACATACAGAAGCACATTTCTAACATTCACATGTACACACACATATACACACGCTTATCCGTATCACACACACACATACAGATGCACATTTTTTAAACAGTCCACATGTACACACAATATAAACAATATCCACACGCACGCCACCCACACTATAAAATCAAATACACATGCCTCACAACCAAACACAAGACTAGTGGCTTTGCAAAGACAAGAAACATCCTTGAACTTATAGGTGGGCGTCCCAAACGTAATATTTCATCATTCCATTAAAAGCAGGCTCGGTTCTTCAAAACCTAGAGGATCAAAGCACTCACAGAGAAGATCAAAACAAAAAAGCGTGTTACTTATGCCCGTGTGTATAACAAACCTACACACACACACTCATACTTATCGTCATGTATGTATGGTAAGCATATATATATAATATTTATATATATATATATATATATAT
>NW_028234671.1:0-6225 GCF_977035675.1 Penaeus japonicus | reverse complement strand
GGATGGGGGCTTATGGGGATGGGTACTTTGCAGGGGGGTTGAGGGGGGAGGGAGGTAGGGGGGGTGGAGTGGGAGGAGGGGGAGGGGGGAATTGCTGGGGGGGTTTCAGTTGCCCGTTTATTTTGGAACTGTTCTTTCCTCTTTTATTTTTTTGTTCCTTTTTTTTCTTCTTCCTATGTCTCTTTCGTTTTCTTCCCCCTTTCTCTCTTTGACTGCTCTCTAAGGGCCCTCCAGGTGTACGTGTTCTCTCCTCTGGGGGGGGTTTGCTCTGTCTCTTTTTGTTGTGGGGGTGGGGTGGGGGCAGGGGCCCGAGGATGGAGGAGGGGGGAGAGGAATGGAGGAGTATTGACTTTTTCTAAAAAATAGAGTCTCCATCCTGTGGACCACTCGACTACCCTATCAATTAGGCATGACAAGCATCGATCTATCTGCTTGTGCAGGGGTGGGGGCTGTGTTGGGGATGTCGTTTTGGGGGGAGGGGGGGTGTCCTACCGGGGTATCTCTATCCTGGGGGAAGTGGCTTCATGGGGGAATAGGTCTCTTTGCATATGTATCTAAGGAGTGGGGGAGGATAATGGGGTAGGATCTTGCCATGTACGTTTGCCAGGGGGTTTTTCTCTTTTTTTTTCTATATTCCTTCCCTGATTTGCCTATCTCTAGGGGGGCTATCCATTTTGGGGGGGGGCTAGGGAGGGTGAACCGTACCGGGGCATGCCCTTATCCAATCTCGGTTCATAAATATGTTGATTATTCTTCTTCTTCTCACGTAAGCATAGATCTTTCTTATATATTGCAATATAGGGGGGTGATCGTCCATTATGTAAAATTAATTGTATTCTGGGGGAGCCTACGTTTTATGTATCTAGACACTTTTTTGAGGGCTTATCACTATTTCCTAAACGTCTCTGGGTATTACTCTTTATTTCACATTTCACTCGATGATCTCGGTCCGCAATAGCATGCTTCGGCCCTAAGGTGGCAGCCACTAGGCCTTGCCAGTTCCTTGCCAGCTCTGACCAGATTTTTCGCTATTTCCACTAGCCAGCGGGGGGATGGGCATTAGTAGGGATGGGGATCTGTGACTTGCTATTTTACAATCCCTGGGTCCCTTTTCTCACATGCATCACACAGGCTATATATTCCCAACATGTGCTTCTTTTCGAATAGATTAGCTAGAAACTTGCACCTGTGACCGTTTGTTTGTCTAGAGGTTCCCTAGTCTCTAAACTATCAAAATATCTTCAAAGGGTCGGTCGGGGTGCCCTATTTTTTCATGCTCCTCCGACAGGACTGTCTAGGTGGTGAGAATTCTATAGCTACATTCCCCTTAGTCCAGGCATACTGGGAGGTTCCAACCTCCTGGAAGGCACTGTGCTATCCCTACTCTACCTTTTGGCCTTTCCTCGCTTCTGGGGGACTTTCTCCTTCTCCATTACCCTAATGGGTTCACTTATCCCTGGGAGTGTGCATTTCTCATCCCTACTCTAATCGTTTTGGGGAGGTTCCCTCTGAAGTTCACATTATTTTTGTGTTTCAAGTTTTTACCATATTTATGTGTTCTTATATTATTATATCTATTAGAATCTTGTGTAACGACTCACCACTTGAGCTTGTTCACTGGAACTTCTTCAAATATATTCCATATACCTTTTTCTAGCTTAATTACCTTAGAATTCTCCTTTAAAACTTCCTCCTTAACTATTTTAAATCCTTATTTAGTGTATTAATCTAATATAATCTTATATTGTTTTTTCTAAAACTTCTTATCTTATCTAGAACTTATTATCTTTACTTGTTATCTTATTGAAACGTCTTATCTTTACTTGTTTAATCTTGTCTGAACCTCTTATTCTTTTCTTGTTATTTCTTATCTTACCTTCTTATCTCTAATTGTCTATCTTATCTGAAACTTCTAATTTTCCTTGTTATCTCTATCTGAACCTTCTTATCTTTCCTTGTTACGTATCTGAAAACTTCTTATCTTTATGTGGTATTTATCTGAAAATATTATTATCTTTATTGTTATCTTATCTGAAAATATTATTTTCTAAACTATCCTTTACTTTATTCCGATCTTATCATATCACCATTTCTTATTATATTAGTTTCTTCTAGTCAGATATTCAAAACTTTCTATATAATCTCTTTATCCTATTTGAACTTTTATCTTTACTTGTTTATGTGTCTTTATATTTTTGTATTATCTAGATTTTCCTTATCTTTTCTTAAAATATTATTCTTCTATATTATCCTTACTTCATTCAGATTTAATCTATCACGGTATCCTTATCTGAAACGTATCTTTTACAACAGATATTCTTTCTATATTCAAACATTTCTATCTTAAAATCCTTATTTTTTATTTTTTATTTGTATGAGCCTGTTAAAACTATATCTTATCTATATAAAACTTATCTTATCCTTTATTTATTGTCACTTTTTCAAAACTTATCTATACATGTCCTTATCTTTTATTTATTCTTCTTATTTCCTTTTATCTTAAGACAACCTTATCTTAATTTGTATTTTTTTATATATGAAGTTTACAGTGCTTATCTATATATTTATATACACAAACTTATCTAGGAAAAATTTACCTTTAAAACTATACTTTATTATTGTCCTTTGTCTTTATGATTTTATATCTTTTTTTATTAGAAGAAAAAAACCTTTAGACTTCTAGCATTATAGTGTATTTGTGTAATATTTTTCTTTTTATCTTAGATTTCATTCAGACTTATTGTATTTCTATATTTCTAGATCCTCTATTATATATTCTACTATTATTATTTTTCTTTTATCTTATGATAATCACTCCAGTTTATTGTATTCCTCAAAAAATCATGTACTTCCTTTTCAAATATGTTAGAACTTCTAAAATATATTCTACTATTATTATTTTCTTTTATCTTATTGATTTTCACTCGTATAATTTGATATCCTCAAATATTCAATTGTACTTTCTTTTCAAATATGTTAGATTCTTCTGTTATATATTCTTCTGTCATATATTTCACTGTCTGATCTTATATGCTTTATTCTTATAGTATAGACAAACTGATTTTTAAACACTCTCTAAACTGCTTACCCGCTTCCTCTCATTCTCTATTCTATATGTACCCTTGAAAAAAGAAAAGGGGGGGTTGTGTGGGGTGTTGGTTATCTATGTATCTCTCTGTACCCAAAAAACAAAAAAAAAAAGGGGGGGGGGTTGTTCTAGCTCTAACCACTGTTGTACTACTTACCAAAACTACGTGCAAGGACTCTCTTCAGATGGTGTCTTTTATCCATTATCTGTTTCTGTTGTCCTGTGTGTGAGGTCCTGTGAGCTCTTCGTGGTTCTTCTTGAGAAGACTTATCCTTCTGGCGGGGTACTTTGAGCCTTTTCTGTGGCTTTAAAAGTTCGCACTGGAACAGAGATACACTGACTTACTTCACACATAACATCTTAAAAAATCACAATTGTTAACACAGGAAAAACAAAACACAAATATCACTATTACACTACAGTAGCCCACAAAACAGAGCGCTTTCGGGCCTCCATGGCCTCATCAGGTGCTGGGCTGGGTGCTTACTGACTCTTTATTTTTCAGGTGATACAATATTACTATCTCACGAGTATGTAAAAGGGATAGGGAATGTCTTTCCTGTATGGACTCCATGTATCCTGGGTCCCATTATTGGTACTTTGGGGGTGTGGTATCCCGGGGTCAACTGGGAGGTAGTGCTTTACTACCCTGGCCACACTCCCCTTATGGGGAATTGGGGCACAGGTAATATGGGGGGAAAGGTAAATACACTCCGTTTACTGACTAAAAAAATTGTTGTATACACTTTTCTTTATAATGGCTAAAGGACAAGGGTGAACTTCGTTTCAAGGGAGGGAAAAGGAGGCGTCAGCAGGAGCCCTTCTCTTGGGGGCTACTCTTGTTCAGGGAAGATTGGGGTTAGGACTGATGCTGATTGTCCTGTCACAATGCTGTTCTGAAGGAGGTGGGGTATAAGCATGAGGAGAGGGGAAATTCGGGTAGAGAAAACAGGGCTAGAAGACCGGGTATCCACTTCTCCTTGTCCATGGGCTCTTTTCTTTCATCCTTTGGCTTAATCCTGCTAGCTCTTGGGGCCCCGACCGACTGATGCTGATTGTCCTGTCACAAACTGCTGTTCCTTGAAGGAGGTGGGGTATAAGATCATGAAGAGAGGGAAACTTCCGGGGTAGAAACAGGCTAGAAGACCGGGTATCATCATCCTTGTCCATGGGATTTTTCTTTTCCACTCCTTTAGCTTAACTCCTTGCTAGCTCTTGGGGCCGAATGATGCGATTGTCCTGTCACAACTGCTGTTCCTGGAAGGAGAGTTGGGGTATAAGCATGAAGAGAAGGAATTTCCGGGTAGAACACAGGCCTTGAAGGGACCGGGTATCCATCATCCTGTCCATGGGATTTTTCTTTTCACTCCTTTAAGCTTATCTCTTGCTAGCTCTTGGGGCCTTTTCCTAGAAAAGGGGAAGAGGGCAGGATTGTGAAAAAATCTTTTCATCTAATATTTTTAACAGATTATATCCCAGGATTGCCCCATCTGTACAGCGCAGTATTCTTCTTATCTTTTCCTGGTGATTATTCTCATGGCGGAGAGGAGGGGGAGCGGGGGTTTTTATGTCAGCTAGGCTTATTTTATTCTCCACTGTTGGCTCTTGGTCCCTTCTTTCTGGAAAGAGGGAGGGAAGAAGAGTTCAGGGAGCATATAGTCCTTATTCGTGTGTTACTATTCCATATCTCGAAAACGAGATCGCACCATTGTACCTGTATATTTATTCATACTACAATCTATGTTTATTTATCCATCTATATGTATAGTTTTATAAATAGAAATCTTCTTTCTCTCTCTGAAAAATTATTATAACTCAGGTCTTCCTTTTCTTTAATCTATTTGAAAAAACTTCTGTCCTTATCCTCGTTGTTTTATATATATCTAGGATGTATAATATTGTTTCTTTCCTCTGTAAAAACTTTTCTAACATCAAATATGACTTGTTTTACTTAGCTTTTGTGTATGGATTTGTGGGAGGTGGATTGTGACCTGGAGCCTTCCCTTGTCCTTCTCCTGTAGCTGCTAATTCTGTTTCCTCAGGCTTTGTGAGATCTTCCTATTGCCTGTGGGTATACATTCAGCAGGATCCATATTCTTGCAGAGAGAGATAAGTTTCTTATAAGAATATATTTTTCTTTTAGCTGAAAAATTTTTTTTAACTAAAAAAATGTGTTTATTTCTCTTTACGAAATTGTATATTATCTTTTCTTTGTTCTCTTTCTATGATACTTCATTGTTCTTTCTTGTTACTCTTCTGCTTTTTTTATAAATTATTCTATATCATCTTTTGTTTCTAAACATTTCTTGTTAATAATTATAATCATCTTCTTTTATTGACTGTTAAGAATTATATCGTTTTTTCTTTTATTGTGAAACTTCTATCATCATTGTAAATCGACAGAAAAAAATATCTAATAAAATTAATTAAAATACTTGAGCCGTTCTTAATGTTAGTTGTGTTTATATCTAAAAAGTATCTCATTAGTTCTTTCCTCTAAAAACCTCTTCAAAAATTACATTTTTTACTATACCTGACTTTGTAATTATTAGCTTTTAATGTATGTGTTTATGTGTATGAGGAAAATTTTATTATTTCTATTTCTTCTGTTGCTTGATGAAACTTCTATCATTCTCTTGTTAAGAAATATCTTATCCTTCTTTTGTTATGGAATTTCCTATCATTCGACTGTTAAGGGTTATTACATCCTTCTTTTATCATGAAAAGTCTAGATCTACTCTTAAATTAGCTTTTTTTATGGAAATACTATATATTCTTTTCTGGTTGTTGGTTTCTTCTATCATTTTCTGTTAAGAATTTAATACCTCCCTTACTTTTATTCGGGAATATCTTCTACTGTTTAAAATTATCGTTTAAGAAATATATTCATCCCTCTCTTATATTGAACTTTCTATGTCTTCTCTTGATTTCATGATGTTATATATCTTTCTTTTTGTGCTGATTGTTCTATTTCAACTAGTAACTCCTTTTTTCATTTTTCTTTATACAAATAGTTACCAAATTTAAAGGGAACCTTGTTTTCACTTTAGCTTTTTTTAGGTATGTGAGTGGACCTGGAGAGTTCCCCTGTTCCTATCCTTTTTACTGCTTGTTTCCCTGGCCTCAGGCTTCGTGAG
>NW_028234670.1:0-3735 GCF_977035675.1 Penaeus japonicus | reverse complement strand
GGCTGGGAGGGTATTGGGAAGGGAAGAGGATGCTGCAGACTGTGGGATGAGCGACAGGAATAATGCTTACCTGGCCGACTCCCACCTACAGGATACTCTCCCCTTGGGTGGTCCGCTGCCGCTGCATACACTCAGGGTCTATCCCCGGTGGGCCCAACACTCCGACCTCCCTCGTGTGTGGCCCACCACCTTGCCATGGCCGTCGTGTGTGGGCCCTCGTGCCTCGTCTCGGCTGAGGTGTGTGGCTTCCAACCTCTCCTGACATCTCCTTGCGCCCACCACCCTGACTGATGACTCTTCTTTGCGGCCCGTCATCCTGCCGGACTCCATCCTGTTGGCAGCCACCACTCTAATCGGACTCTTCAGTGCACCCACTAACCTAATGGAACTTCCGCTCCTGTGCAGTCCCGCATCCTCCTCCCGGACTCTCAACCAGTCGCCCGTCATCCTGCCGGACTCTCCTGTGCAGCCCACCACTCTATCGGACTCTTCTGTGCAGCCCACTATCCTGAATGACTTCGCTCCTGTGCAGTCCAGCATCCTCCCGGACTCTCCTGTGCAGCCCGCCATCCTGCCGGACTCTCCTGTGCAGCCCACCACTCTATCGGACTCTTCTGTGCAGCCCACTATCCTGAATGACTTCGCTCCTGTGCGGTCCAGCATCCTCCCGGACTCTCCTGTGCGGCCCACCATCCTGCCGGACTCTCCTGTGCAGCCCGCCATTCTGCCGGACTCTTCTGTGCAGCCCACTATCCTGAATGACTTCGCTCCTGTGCGGTCCAGCATCCTCCCGGACTCTCCTGTGCAGCCCACCACTCTATCGGACTCTTCTGTGCAGCCCACTATCCTGAATGACTTCGCTCCTGTGCGGTCCAGCATCCTCACGGACTCTCCTGTGCGGCCCACCATCCTGCCGGACTCTCCTGTGCAGCCCACCACTCTATCGGACTCTTCTGTGCAGCCCACTATCCTGAATGACTTCGCTCCTGTGCGGTCCAGCATCCTCCCGGACTCTCCTGTGCAGCCCACCACTCTATCGGACTCTTCTGTGCAGCCCACTATCCTGAATGACTTCGCTCCTGTGCGGTCCAGCATCCTCCCGGACTCTCCTGTGCAGCCCACCACTCTATCGGACTCTTCTGTGCAGCCCACTATCCTGAATGACTTCGCTCCTGTGCGGTCCAGCATCCTCACGGACTCTCCTGTGCGGCCCACCATCCTGCCGGACTCTCCTGTGCAGCCCGCCATTCTGCCGGACTCTCCTGTGCAGCCCGCCATCCTGCCGGACTCTCCTGTGCAGCCCGCCATCCTGCCGGACTCTCCTGTGCAGCCCGCCATCCTGCCGGACTCTCCTGTGCAGCCCGCCATCCTGCCGGACTCTCCTGTGCAGCCCGCCATCCTGCCGGACTCTCCTGTGCAGTCTACCATCCTGAATGACTCCTTTGCGGACCACCAGTCTGCCTAACGCTCCTGTGCGGCCTATTATTCTGCCTGACTCTCTAGAGTGGCCCACCGCCCTGCCAGTCCTCTCTTCGGAGCATGTGGCCCTCTACCCTGCTACCCTCTTAGCTCATTACCCTGTCACATCATTTCGTGCGGCCCTACAGTCTTCGGCATGCGGGCCACCAACACCCTGTCAGCCTCCTATGGGAGTCCCTTTTCCTCTGTCATCACCCCTCAGACCTCCTGCGTCCTCCCTTTCCCTTGCACTCTGCAGGGTCCAGGCCGATCACCCTGCCAGACTGTAATTTGACCTGCCACTCTCTTCGTCTATTATTCGTGCGTGCGCGCGCGCGTGTGTGTGTGTGTGTGTGTGTGTGTGTGTGTGTGTGTGTGTGTGTGTGTGTGTGTGTGTGTGTGTGTGTGTGTGTGTGAGTGAGTGAGTGTGTTTGCGCGGCGCATGTGCGTGCTGTTTCTGTGTAAAGAGGAAAAAATAAATAAAAAATGGAAAAAGCGTTAATGCACATAATTGAAGTCGGTTCTTTATTGCCATTTTATCGATATTTTTCTCACAGTGACCACGTGATTCCCCCCCCCCCCACCCCCTAGACCCAAACCCCAACCCCCACCCTACACCCCCTTAGCTCCAGTTAGGTGGGCAGGAGGAGGGGGTAAGGAAGGGAGGGAGGGAGGTAGAGGTGGGATCGTTAACAATTTCCGTGATTGTGAACGAAACTTCAAATGGCTTGTTAGCACGCAAGACCAAGGTTAACGAGGTAGGAAGGATTTGTAGGTACGGTCATCTATAGGTAGTTTGGGGGGAGTCGGGGGGGGAGGTAGATTAGGAGTAGCACGCGGAAATAGTCGAAAAGTAGATACTTTTTTGATAGCTTTTGAGGAGCATTAGACAGGAAGGATGGGCAGTAAATCAGTTAATTGTAAAGGAAACTATTGACGAAATCTGTAGAATGGCCAATAGATAGTTAATGTAGTTATTTTCAGATAATGCTCGCAGTTACGTGAGACTCTAATATCAGATCAGTTTCCAAATGGAGTGATTAGCAGATTGGCGGATGATAAGAGTTTTGTTACTATTAGATAGAATGGTAGAAAACGGAAGAGGTGGAGAAAGTGATAGATAGATTTTTAAAAGCAAGAGAAACACAGAAAGCAAAACTGATATTGGGAAGAAAAATTATTATAGAGATCTGTAGTACAAAGACCCAGAGTTCACATACACGCGCGCGCACGCACACTCACGCACGTACACTCCATCGCACACACACACACACACACGCACACACACAAACACACATAATCAACCTTGTGAGCGCATCACGTTCTCTCCTCGCCTCTCCCTCCCCCCTCCCCCCTCCCCTCGCCCCCCAAGGTGTTAATACAAATATGAGATTAGCAGATAATGCTTGTCGAGGTCTATTCACCCTAATGCTCCAGTTGCCAAATTATTTAATCAGGGAGAAGGGTGCTAGGGACAGGGGGAGCAGAGGACATCCGCAAGGGGGGAGAGGTATATTAGGTCTTGTTGAATGTTGCAAGTTGATTTTTGTCGCATAGGCGGGGAGGGAGGGGGGAGGGAGGGAGGGAGGAAGGCAGGACAGGAAAGGTGAGAGAGCGTGTTGTTGAGCCATTGTGCAAGGGTAGAAGTATGTTTTTCGCGTTGTATTATTAACTCGCTGTTGATGTATGTTGTAGAAGTTGTAGAAATTCTCCCTCTGCATTTATTTATTTTTTTCTCTATTCTTTAACGTATTTACCTTTTTAAAGCAAGTGCACGCGCGTGTTTCCGGAGCTGTATACACTTCCGTCCTTCCAGAGTTGCACAGAGTTGCAAGTACGTATATAAACATAAATGCATATGCAGAATGTATATAAATAGACCAGGATAGGTATACAAACATTTTCTGCCTTGATGTACTGTTAACACTGTGCGCATGTGAAAAAATAATCCTAATAAGTATTAACCAAAAGTATGTAGAAAGCTACATGCCATTACTCAAGATAATCAAGAATTACGGAGCAACAAAACTGTATCGCTTTATACCGTGGAAACAATTCTTTCTCATTTTAGTGTTTGTTTTCTTTTTCTTTTAGCCGTCTTGTTTCCTTTTATGTTTATTTTATCTTTCTTGTTTGTTGTAATCATCCCCCTCACACCATTCTCTCTCTCTCTCTCTCTCTCTCTCTCTCTCTCTCTCTCTCTCTCTCTCTCTCTCTCTCTCTCTCTCTCTCTCTCTTCTCTCTCTCTACTCTCTCTCTCTCACTCAGATATATATA
>NW_028234669.1:25000-30000 GCF_977035675.1 Penaeus japonicus | reverse complement strand
ATTGAAGAGAGAGGAATTGCGTGATCACGTGATCGATGTCCGATAAGTGTATGGGAATCTCACCCTTATAGAAGGCTTCAACTAGGTAGGTACACTTACTAGTTACTAGGCTTTGTATCATACCTTTTATTCAGAAAATGATGTATAAATTTGTACCTATTACCCAAACATATTTACCACAAAGAAGTTATTTTATTGATTACTTTTTGTGAGGAATATTTGATCCAGGAGAGCCACTGACACGGTCTGATCACTCGTATAAAAATATGTATACTATGAAAACCAAATTCAATATGATCTCACGACCAAATGCTTACCCAAACTCAAAATCACACACACACACACGCACACGCCCGCGCGCGCACACACACACACACACACACACACACACACAAGCACACACACACACACACACTCAAACATACACACACCCTTACATACAGAGAGAGAAGTAAGTTACTGCAACGATCGAAAAAGCCAGATTACACAATCCTACAAGCCTAAATGTCAAAACAGATTTGTCATTTTGGACTTTGAAACCAATCTCAACACAAGAGAAAAACATCACCAAAACAGTAATAAACAAACAGCCATAACAACAGCTGGTGTAAATAACCCACCAAAGCGGGACAAACTCTCTGCAGAAAATAGAAACAAAAGAGACAAAAGGAGTAGCACGAAAAGAGATGGTATAAATGTGGAATAGACCGAACTATACAAAAACCATCAGAAACAGAAATCAGAGCATACAACGAAGACGAACAGCTTAGAGCAGTGATTCTCAAAGTGTTTGCCGCTATTATCTCCTTGGTGTGCTGCGAAAATAATATAATTTTGATAGGTTTCGAGAATTCCTCTCATTGAATACAGTAAGTCTAAGACTATATATATATGCATATATATATGTATATATATATATATATATATATATATATATATATATATATACACTCAGTATATATATATATCAGAGGCCAGGTGTGCCGCCAAAATACAAGTTGTTTCTTAGTGTGCCATCATACTAAATAATTAAAAAAAAACAACACTTAGAGCTTAGAGCCTCAGAAGCAAATGGCGGTCTCAAAGCAATCCCGATAAAGGTAATCTTGGGAAGGAAAACAACCACCAAGCTGAAGGGAAGCTGATGGGACGCTTATAATCTACCTCGAGACACTGATAAACCGACGTGGGGAATTCTCTGCCGAACCAGACAGCACAAGAAGACCACAATATCAGCCATTCGTGAATCAAACCCGTAAAAGATCCGCTTCCACTTCCGCCTATCCTGAAGTCTGAAGTAGAAGCAGCCATAAAGCGAATGAGAAGGAATGAAACCCCAGGTGATGATAGAATTACTGCAGGAATGCTTCAAGATGGAGGAGATCCAGTCATCCAAAACCCTTACCAAGTTATACAAAACATGCTTCAGAGAACGCAAAGTCTCGAACATCTGTAGGAACACTTTAGGAACACCCAGCGTGCAGGCAGACTTCAGGTCGGGGTTCTTCACTATAGACCATATGCAAATTGTCAGCCAACTCGAAGAAAAAAATCAAAAGAGTACAATATCCCTCTTTGTTTACCCTTTGTGGACTCCAAGAAGGCATTCGGCTCCATCGAATTTGTCCCGCTTTTCAATGCCTTAGAGAACAAAGGTATAGATCCAAGCTATGCGAACATGCTACTTCTGCTCTCGAACTGCACGCTTGCACGCTCGCAAGCCACCCTCATCAGCAACATCGGCTGGTCAGAGAAAGGAATAGATATCGACGGCAAAGATCTCTGTCAGCTGGAATTTGCTGACGACATTACTATCTCAGCTCACTCGCCATCGCAACTGGAAGAAATTCTCAAGAAACTCCACAACCAGAGTAAGCCAGTCGGCCTCATTCTGCATCTTGGGAAAGCGAATATCATGCTCAACAACCAAGCCAAGCCACCAACAAAATAGTGGGAAGGTAATCGAAGAGGTTGCCAGTTACGTCTATCTTGGTCGATCCCTTGAGAAAGACGGTAACATCATGACAGAAACCAAGGGACGAAGAGCCTTTGGCTGGGCAGCTTTCAGCGAAGTCGATCATCTCATGCGACACCTTAAGGCCACGATCAAAGAAAGAAAGAAAAGAAAAGAAAAGAAAAGAAAAGAAAAGAAAAGAAAAGAAAAGAAAAGAAAAGAAAAGAAAAGAAAAGAAAAGAAAAGAAAAGAAAAGAAAAGAAAAGAAAAGAAAAGAAAAGAAAAGAAAAGAAAAGAAAAGAAAAGAAAAGAAAAAAGAAAGAAAGAAAAAGAAAACGGAAGATATTCAATGAATAAATCTCACCGGTAATGACTTCCGGGTGTAAAACTTTTACGCTCTACAATCAGCTGAGAACACAGAGTGGCACAGAGAAAGATGGAGCGAATTATACTCGGCATCACCCTGCGGGACCGAGAGGAAAAGAAGTGAGTCGGAAACAAAACTGAAGTGAAAGACATGATCATCATCGCAGTCCGAGAGCGCAAACACCGCTGGGCAGGGCACTCAGCCAGGCGAACAGATAACAGGTGAACAGCACGCGGCACTAGACCTCATCCAGAACCTGTAGGAGGTTTAAAGGAAGACCTAAAACAAGACCTAGAGGAAGACCTAAAACAAGACCTAGAGGAAGACCTAAAACAAGACCTAGAGGAAGACCTAAAACAAGACCTAGAGGAAGACCTAAAACAAGACCTAGAGGAAGACCTAAAACAAGACCTAAAACAAGACTTAGAGGAAGACCTAAAAGAAGACCTAAAAAAAGACCTAGAGAGAGCTATAACACGACTAGAGAATACCTAAAAAAACAAACCTAGAGAAAACTACAAAAACCCTAAGGATGACCAAAAAAGACCTAGAGAAGAACCTAACCAACAATACCTAGAAAACCTAAAACAAGACCTAGAGAAGAACCTAAAAAAATACCTAAAAACTAAAAGAAACCTACAACAGCCAATAGGAAGACCTAAAAAAGACCTAAAGAAGACCCAAAAAGGAAGACCTAAAACAAGACCTAGAGGAAGACCTAAAAAAGACCTAGAGGAAGAGCTAAAACAAGACCTAGAGGAAGACCTAAAACAAGACCTAGAGGAAGACCTAAAAAAGACCTAGAGGAAGACCAAAAAAAGACCTAGAGGAAGACCTAAAACAAGACCTAGAGGAAGACCTAAAACAAGACCTAGAGGAAGACCTAAAAAATACCTAGAGGAAGACCTAAAAGAAGACCTAAAACAAGACCTAGAGGAAGACCTAAAAAAGACCTAGAGGAAGACCTAAAAGAAGACCTAAAACAAGACCTAGAGGAAGACCTAAAACAAGACCTAGAGGAAGACCTAAAACAAGACCTAGAGGAAGACCTAAAACAAGACCTAGAGGAAGACCTAAAAGAGACCTAGAGGAAGACCTAGAGGAAGACCTAGAGGAAGAGCCAAAACAAGACCTAGAAGAAGACCTAAAACAAGACCTAAAACAAGACCTAGAGGAAGACCTAAAACAAGACCTAGAGGAAGACCTAAAAAAGACCTAGAGGAAGACCTAGAGGAAGACCTAGAGGAAGAGCTAAAACAAGACCTAGAAGAAGACCTAAAACAAGACCTAGAAGAAGACCTAAAACACGAACTAGAGGAAGACCTAAAGCAAGACCTAAAACAAGACTTAGAGGAAGACCTAAAAGAAGACCTAGAGGAAGACCTAGAGGAAGACCTAGAGGAAGACCTAAAACAAGACCTAGAGGAAGACCTAAAGCAAGACCTAGAGGAAGACCTAAAACAAGACCTAGAGGAAGACCTAAAACAAGACCTAGAGGAAGACCTAAAACAAGACCTAGAGGAAGACCTAAAATAAGACCTAGAGGAAGACCTAGAGGAAGACCTAGAGGAAGACCTAAAACAAGACCTAGAGGAAGACCTAGAGGAAGACCTAGAGGAAGAGCTAAAACAAGACCTAGAGGAAGACCTAAAACAAGACCTAGAGGAAGACCTAAAACAAGACCTAGAGGAAGACCTAAAACAAGACCTGGAGGAAGACCTAAAACAAGACCTAGAGGAAGACCTAAAACAAGAGGGGAAGAGGGGGGAGACCTAGAGGAAGACCTAAAACAAGACCTAGAGGAAGACCTAAAACAAGACCTAGAGGAAGACCTAAAACAAGACCTAGAGGAAGACCTAAAACAAGACCTAGAGGAAGACCTAAAACAAGACCTAGAGGAAGACCTAAAACAAGACCTAAAACAAGACTTAGAGGAAGACCTAAAAGAAGACCTAAAAAAAGACCTAGAGGAAGACCTAAAACAAGACCTAGAGGAAGACCTAAAACAAGACCTAGAGGAAGACCTAAAACAAGACCTAGAGGAAGACCTAAAACAAGACCTAGAGGAAGACCTAAAACAAGACCTAGAAGAAGACCTAAAACACGAACTAGAGGAAGACCTAAAGCAAGACCTAGAGGAAGACCTAAAACAAGACCTAGAGGAAGACCTAAAACAAGACCTAGAGGAAGACCTAAAACAAGACCTAGAGGAAGACCTAAAACAAGACCTAGAGGAAGACCTAAAACAAGACCTAGAGGAAGACCTAAAACAAGACCTAGAGGAAGACCTAGAGGAAGACCTAGAGGAAGACCTAAAACAAGACCTAGAGGAAGACCTAAAACAAGACCTAGAGGAAGACCTAGAGGAAGACCTAGAGGAAGAGCTAAAACAAGACCTAGAGGAAGACCTAAAACAAGACCTAGAGGAAGACCTAAAACAAGACCTAGAGGAAGACCTAAAACAAGACCTAGAGGAAGACCTAAAACAAGACCTAGAGGAAGACCTAAAACAAGACCTAGAGGAAGACCTAAAACAAGACCTAGAGGAAGACCTAAAACAAGACCTAGAGGAAGACCTAAAACAAGACCTAGAGGAAGACCTAAAACAAGACCTAGAGGAAGACCTAGAGGAAGACCTAGAGGAAGAGCTAAAACAAGACCTAGAGGAAGAGCTAAAAC
>NW_028234669.1:7500-12500 GCF_977035675.1 Penaeus japonicus | reverse complement strand
CACACCACAGCTCACACACACACCCACTCACACACACACACACACACTACACACACCCACACCCACATACACCCACACACACCCACACCTACACACACACACAGACACAACCCCCCAACACACACCACACACCACACCACACACACATCACCACACACACCCACAGCACACACACACATACACAACACCCACACACACAAACACACACCCACACACCCCAACCCACACACCACCACAAACACAAACACACCCACACACACACACTCACACGCACACACACAACCTCACACCCAACTAGCACACACACCACCCCCACACACACAACACACCAACCGACCACACACACACCCTCACACACACACACACACACCCAGCATACACACACACACCCACAAACACACACAAACCCAAATACACAACCAACCCACCACCACCAGACACCACACCACCCACACACAACACAAACACACACACACACACACACACACACACCCCAAAACAACACACACCCACACCCACATACACACACCACCCCCACACCACACACACCCAACACACACACCCCTCATACACAACCCCCACACCAAGACACACACCCCCACCACACACACCACACCCCTCCCACACACACCACACACATCCCACACACACCCCACACACACACACCCACCCCACACACTCACTCACACACACCCACACACCACACAACTCACCACCCACACACACACACAAACCCACACACCGCACACAACACACACACCTACACCACACTCACCCACCTACACACCACACACACACTCCCACACAAACACACACACATAACCCACACACACACACATACACACAACACAGCTAAACACCATACCCACACACCCACACACACCACCCACACACACCCCATACACCACCACACCCACACACGACACACACATCAAACACACACACGACACACATCACACACCCACACACACATACATACCATACATATTCACCACACACACACACACACACACACACACACACACACACACACACTCATTCCGCCCTGACATAAGACACCACACACAACACCAAACACACACACACACCCACCCACACACACACACACACACTCCACACACAGACACATACATAGCATAAATACATATATAGAACACACAACACACACAAACACACACACACACACACACTCTAACAACACACCACACAACACACACACACACACACCGCAACTGCCCCCCCCCTCACCTCCGCTCAAGGCCTCTCCCCACCACACTCACACACTCCACACCACGTGACACACACGACACACACACTCAAACAATCACATCTCACACACACCTGACCACTACTCACCCACAAAACACACAACAGACAACACACTCCACCCACACTCACACACACCCACACACACACACACCCACACACACAAACAAACACACATAATCACTCACACCCTCACACACTCACACAACACCCACACATCACACTCATACACTCACACCACAATCACCAAACCAACTCACACACTCACATACACACACACACCAACACGAGACTCACCACACACCCACACACACACACAGACACAACACACACCCCTCACACACACACTCACACACATTAAACACTCACACACAACGACACTCACACGACGACACACACTCTCACCACACCACACAGACACTACTCCACACACTAACACTCAAACCACACACGACACACACACAGCACAAACACACCACACAATCTCACACACACACACACAATACACACACACATAACACAGCTCACTCACACTCACACTCACACACACACAGCCACACAGCAACTCATCCACACAGCATCACACTCACACACACTCACACACTCCACACACACTCTAACTCAACACACACACACACCACCCAACACACACAACACACACGACACACAAAACATCCACTCAGCCACACATCCACTCATCCACACACACACACTACACACACACTCTCACACACACACACACACTCACCACACGACACTCTCTCACACTCAAACAGCCACACAGCCACACATCAACTCTGCTCACAAACACGACACACACTCACTCACACACACACTCACTCTCACACACACTCCTCACATCCAAAAACACACAACCAACACTCACTCACAAAAACACTCTCACACTCACACAAAACAAACACACTCACATCCACAACTCAAACAATACACACACTCACTCTCACCTCACTCACACACACACACAAACTCACACTTCCCTAAACTCAAAAACTCACAGCACAAACACTCTTACAATACTATCACACACACACTCTCACAACACTCTCTACACACACTAAACACTATATAACTCACACAGCCACCACACCCTTCCTACAAACCCACCCTCTCTCTCAATCCACTCTCATACCCACTCACACTCTCTCACTGCTCCACACAAACTAGACTCAATCACTATCACACAAACACCACACAAACACCCACACTTCTACCAATATCTCTCTCTCAACTCTAAAATATCAAATCTCTTGCCAAACTGTCCTCTCTGCCTACTCAAAGCAAAAATCTCACTATCTATAACACAATCACACACGACACTCAATACTCTATCACACACTCATCACACACAAAACGGTATCTATAACTGCCTACTGCCTCATACTGCATCTATATCACTCACAAATCACTCACACACCTCTCCCCTCTATCATCTCACTCTTAACTCTCACAATGCCTATAAGCGTATCATCCTCCTTCCTCACTAAACTCTCACTCAAACACACTAACTCACAATATCAGCTCACTCAAAACACACTATCTACCTCTCAATCTCTCTCACATACAACTCACTCTCGACACACCACACACACAGCCTCACACTCTCACACACACACTCTATACACGTCTCTCTCACACAAACACTCACACAAACAACACTGCCACCTATCATACACAATCTGCCAATCTCTCTCTCTCACTAACCACCTCACACATCACACTCAAACTCACACACACTATTTTTTCAACCCAAACACTCTGTTTAGCTTCCGACCATCCTCACACACACACACACTTCCACTCACCCACCATAACAAACCCCCCAATCACTCACACACACACACACCCAAACTCACACAAAATCTGCCACACAACCCCCTCTCACACACACTCTACACACGTCACACTCACACCATTATCAATCAAACTATCAGCATCTCTATACACACACCCCACTCACACACACTACACGCAATCTCTCACACACTACACCGCACTCTCGACTCAATCTCTTCCATAAACAAACCTCCAACCCCCACACTCTACCCCACAAACACACTCTCACACACACTCTCACACTACTCACACACTTCACTCACATAACATCCTACTCATCATCAACTCTCACACACACACTCACTGCACACAAACTCTAACTCACACACACTCTGTCCTTATTCACATAACACTCACTCACACACTCTCACTCAATCTCACACTCACACACCACCCACACACCACACACACTCACGAATATATCTCTAATGACATGCCCAATCCGACCTACCCCTCTTCTTTACGAGCACGAATCCCCGAAGATCACTACTTGCTCGATCCCGCACCACCCAACAATGGTGCCACAGACCGGTTTACCTACCTGAGAGGACAGGGGAAAGTAACCCCCCTCTAAGCCTGACTGACCGTACTCCCTTAATTGTTAAAAAAAAAAACTTCCGACAATGCCTCGTTACGTCCGAGGCATATTATCTTTAAAATATTTAAATCATAAATTTCAGAAAAACAGACAACCAAAAAGCAATATACAAATGTTAAAACCAAAAGGAATTAAATCCTAAAAATATATATATATATACTATCTATCACTAAAAATATATATCTATATTCATAACTGTATGCATATATATCTATATAAATATATATAAATCTATTTTATATCAAAATATCTATATATATCTATAAAAAACATATATTTATATAATATACAATATATATATATATAACTATATACATAAATATATATTTAGAATATATAAGTATAAATATATAAAAAAATATAAATATATAATTATACTAGTATTATCTATATTATATCTATATCTATATATATACATAAATATATATATAAAAATATATATCTAACACACAATAAATATCAAATCTCCAAAAACTATATATGTAATATGGACCTCTCACTAATCTCTCTCACTCTCTCGCCCAACCATAACACACACACAATCACTCTCAAACTCTAATCTAATAACTCACACACACTATATCACTACATCACACACTCATCTTTATCAAACCTCTCAACATCTCACAAAAAATCTAAACAACTCTCACTCTCTCATAAACAACAAACACACTCATCACGCACGCACGCACACACCCGACACGATATTCACACACACGTCCTCACACACACACTCCCATCCTAACTCACACACTATAACTCTCAAAAACACACACTCACACTCACTCTACTCTTACTCACACTAACACACCCTAACACTCACACTATCTCACACCCTCACCATACACACACACCCACTCATCACCCACCCACTCACTCACACGCGCCACACACTCTCAACACACACGACGTCACCCACTCTCTAACACATACACACTCACTCACCATCACAGATATTCAAAACCCACACACACACACACACACACACACACACACACAATACTCAGACCCCGACACACACGCACACACACACACTACACACACTCACACAGCACTCACACACACACACACCCACTCACACACACTCTCACACCTCACACTCACTCCACACTAACACACACACCCACACTCACACACAAAAACACACTAATCTCACACACACACACACACTCACACACCTCACACACACACACACATACTAAGCACACACCTGACACACACAAACAAACACACACACCAAAACACACACCACACACACACTCCCACACTCACATACACTCCT
>NW_028234668.1:0-6944 GCF_977035675.1 Penaeus japonicus | reverse complement strand
CACACAAAACACACACGCACACACACACACACAAAACACACACAAACACACACAAACACACACGCACACACGCGCGCACACACACCCACACGCACACACACCCACCCACACACACACAAACACACACACACACACACACACAAACACATACACACACAAAAACACACACGCACACAAACACACACACACACATACATACACACACGCACACACATACACACACACACGCACACACACACACTCAGCACACACACACTCACACACACAAAAACACACACACACACACACACAAGTCTTTTGTCCTGGCCTATTCTTTAGTGTTATTCATTAATGCGTCATAGTTACTTTTGTTACGTATTTTCGCATGTAGTCTCGTATATTCAACTTTATATCTAGCGAGGGAATTTATTATTGATGATTTATTTTCCAAAAATACTATTCATTTTCTCGTGACAGCTGCGAAATAAGACAATAAATATGTCAACTGCTTCACATCTTGTATTTGGAGACGAGCTATAATCCTCTTCTCTAACCGGACATCCCCTCGCCAAGCGTCGCAACTGTTCCTATCATTGTTACTTTCCTATGTTTATTTCTTGCTGGAGGCGTATTCCCCCAGTTAAGTAATCTTGCGAAGCTTTGTATAATCACTTGATGAAAATTAGTTTTCATATTCCTTCCTTTTTTTCATTTCTTCAGATGACTTCCTTTGAGTGCGGCTATGTCTTGAGCACCCTTTCTTCATCGGATTCCATTCATTTTGATAACTTAAGTTATCTTTATTTGCGTCCTAATCTTTTATCTTGCGATTTCACTGATTGGAGTAATATTCATCTTCTAACTACATGCTATCGTGTTTACATGTGTATATCTCTTTATATGTGTTTTACTGTGCTTTCATCTTCTTTCTACTTTTGCTATTACTGTTTAAAACTAGTTCATTCACTCTTACTCTATTTTTACCTCAGCCAACCGACATTCAATCTTTTCCTTTTACGATGTAAGTGAGTTTAGGTATTACTATTAACTATTACTCACCTCTCAACTGTACTACCATTCGTTCTTTTTACTAGTTGCTTTACTAAATTTTTAGAGTCTACGCATCATGCTTGTGACATTTACAGTATTCGACAGCATTTTATTAGAAGCTTACCTTCTTTTTAAGTAAGCGATTTCGTAATAACATTACCTATTACTTCATCGATCACTACTTCTACTCATACCACATGATCCGAGTTGTCTATCTCTGCATCTCTACTAATAACTACTACTTCTGCTTAGGCGTGTTTCTATTGACATTTTACTACTACTGTTTCTACTTATACTGCCACTATATACTACTGCTTCGAAACTAACAGTCTTCTACTACCAACTAATCTACTAATGGATACGACCACGTTGTGCTTCAACTGCGTGCAATTAGTCTGCTTCTGCTATTGTTAAAATACTGCTTCTAAGCTGCATTGCTTCTGCTATTAGTAACGACTACCTGCTTCTATTATTGGCTATTATCAAGGCTTATACGTACAGTGCGATGTGCCATGGTTTCTGCCTAAGGGCCTTTCACACCTCACAGGGCGTATTTCGGTCTGCTCACACATACAGATATCATTTGGTCCTTAAACTTGGTGTCAAATTAATATATTTTGTGTTGTGTGTGTGTGTGTTATATATAATATATATATATAATATATATTATATATATATATATATATAAAATTCTATATATATTAATGTGTGTGTATGTGATGTACAGGTTCAAGTTATGTATATAATAATATTAATAAATATATATATAATCAACTAATTCGTATAGGTATATAATATATATATGAGTTCGAACAAGTTAGTGTAGTAATGTATATATATAAATGAACAATTATGCATATGTATATTTATCTTGATATATATATATATATGTAATGAATATAAATATCTATACATATATATATATATACATAATATATATATATATATAACAATGATAGTATTCTTATAAATATATAATATATATCTATGAATATAAATAGCATATATACAATACTTATATATAATATATACGATTATATATGAATATATATAACGAGACTATATATATTGACTATATATATAATTGAATATATAATATATATATATTATATATTAATAAATATTGATGATTATAAAGTAGTATAATATACTATGACTATATTTATATATATATGTTGTTGTGTGTGTGTGGGATGTATAATATATATATATATATATATATATAATAATTTCAAAATATATATATTTATTATCATTATAATATATAATATATTCAATTATATCTAGCTATCGAGCGTCTATTATGAATATTATATAAATATATAATGAGAATATATATATATATATATAAGCATACATATACACACATATCTAAGGTCTACGCATATATAAGCACATATATCTATATATATATAAATAACATTATATATATATATATCTATATATAATATATATTTAGTATATAAAGATATCTATAGATATATATATATATATATATATATATATATAATAAAGAGAATTGTATACTACATAGATAAATACATATATTTATATATGACAATAAATATGTACAGTAATCTGAAATAACAATTATATAATACATAAATATTTATATCATAATATATATATACATAATGATGAACTATGAATATATATATATTCATATTTAAAATATATTAAATAGACCTGTGTATATATACGTAACGTATACTTATTGCCTGGCATATATACATACTAGATATACATAATATGATATGTGTATTGTGCGTGTGTGGATGTTTTTTTTTTTTTTTTTGTGTATGTGAATGTGGTGTACATATGATATGTGAATTTTACAACTTTATTCTAAAAGATGATGACTTATTCAAACTCGAATACAACCAAAATTAGCAGCAAGCCACACCTATTGAGTATCCTCTTTAGATCATTACATACAGAGGCTTTCAAGCTCAGGATACCCCGATATACCACACATCTCCTTGTCATGAAAAAGAGGAGTTTTATGAGCCTACATGTGACTCGGGACGGAATCTCTGAAAACCTTTGTCCAGAGCTGGTGGCCCTTCCCCATCAGCGATTCTGTTTTCATTCTTATTTAGGAGACGTTGTTAGGTTACATGTTACTTTTCAGGTTTAACCGAACGGTGGGCATTTCAAAAGCCAGTCGAGACTCTTTAAATGTCCAATCTTACTATAAGTATTCCTGTATTATGATTTGTCCGGTCACACAAATATAGCGCCTACTTGGCTGTGGTTTTGTTTATATCATGAGAGAAATGTAAAGATTGATAGAGATAGATAGATAGATAGAGAGAGAGAGAGAGAGTGAGAGAGAGAGATAGAGAGAGGGAGAGAGAGAGAGAGGGAGAGAGAAAGAGAAAGAGAGAGAGAGAGAGAAAGAGAGAGAGAGAGAGAGAGAGAAAGAGACTGAAAGAAAATAAAGGACAATAATAGCCCTAAGTCAACGCATTGTTTTTTTAAAGGATTACCTTAGTGTCATCTCAATTTTTTGCTTCCTTGCTAGGAATATGAAGACATTTACCAGTAATTATTCTGGTACAATACATCTTTCAATTCTTCCCGTTTATTTATTGCACTTTCACTGCTTTTACACTGTGTTGCGACACATACTGTTAAGTTATAAAAAATCCGACTTTCTTCGCTTCTTTTTCGCATTAGTTTATTATAAGGCCTATTTTTTTTTATGATTTTTAATTTACTATTTCCCCTGGCCAGCAGAGGGCTTCGAGTTTGTTCAAAATATATGAAAGGTTAAAACGTTCTGCTTCGGTTGCACTGCGTATCAACAAGGAAAATTTTTTCGCGTCAGTTTTGTGTCATCAACTAATTTTGGTATATTCAACTAAAAGGCGATTTATTGAGAGCGTACTCCAATATTTTCTCTCTCCTCTTTCCCTCTATTTCCTGTTTCTCTCCCTCCACACCTCCTCTTTTTGTTTTCCTCGCTCTCTTTCTGTCTCTCTTCGCCTGTATTTCTCTCAATTCTAGTCCTCCTTCTCCTCTCTCTCTCTCTCTTCTCTCCTCCTTCTCTCTCTCTCTCATCTCTTTCTCTCTTATACTCCGTCTTTCTCTCTTTCTCTATTACTCGAACTTCTCATCTCGCTCGTTTAACTTATTTCTCGTCTCTCTCTCTCTCTCTCACTCTATCTATTGTCCCCCGCCATCCCCCCCCACGACAACAGCGTGCACAACACACTCAACCACGACATAAACGGCACACACTGTCGGCGTACACTGACAGACCAATAGGTAATATATTCAAATCTTGGCATGTCATATAAAAATGTAATAGTATCCATAATACACTCTTTTGGCTTTTCCCCTCCCTTCTGATATGGATAAAATCTAAAAGAAAAAAAAGTCAGCAGAGCGTTTGTTTACAGGAGAATTACTAGGCGATTATGCAGCTGTGGCCATGATGCGTGTGGTAGAGTATAGGATTTAAGGGGATTTACGTTACTGATGGCCTGTGCTAAAAATCGAGGTCTCAGTGTTTTTAATAACGCACTTACTGGATTTTTTTTTTTGATATGTCCTTGATACACACACACATACCACAACACACATCACACACACTAGCAAACACACACACACAACACACACGATATATATACATACAGCAAACATACACACGCACACACACAAAGCACACACACACAACATATACATATATATATAATATAATAATATTATATATATATTAAAGTTAAATATTAGGAATATATAATATTATATATAATACATTATATATACATGCATATATATATATATATATATAGATATATATATATATAAGATATATATATAATACATAATACATATATATATCAGATATATATAACATGAGCGTAATACTATATATATAGTATAATATAGAGAGTTATAATAACTATACTACACGATACTCTACGAGATCACAACACAACCACACGCGGCGCACACCTCTCCGCTCTCTCTCTCTCTCTCTCTCTCCATCTCTCGTCTCTCTCCTCTCCTCTCTCCCTCAGTCTCTCTTTCTCTCTCTCTCCTCTCGATATCATTATATATGTATATATATATATATATATATATGATAAGAGATATCATATATATATATATATATATATTATACCGTATATTAAAATATATAGATTTTGATATAGATATCATATATATATAGTACTATATATTAGATGTATGTACGTTACATATATATATATAGATTATATATATAATATATATATATACGATTTTTATTGATACATATATATTAACAATATGTATATATATATATATTATATATAAAAGTATATATAATATACTATAATTTTGATTTTTCTCTTTTTGTGTCCATCATCTAAGAATATTTGAAACTCCTCTTAAGATATCGCGAGGAAATTGCTGTACAACAATTTTCCTTTAAGCTACTGTTGAAATTGCACAGAGCAGACTCACAAGCTAGATGCATCCTTTTAACACGTATTCCACAAAACATATCTTGTGGTTCTAGTGACAACTTTTTTAGTCGAGATAACTAAGGCGGTTCAGGCTGACAAGTTTCTAAGGATGTTTTCTATTCTTAGCAATTGAGAGAACCCAAGTTTTGGGCTATCCACTCTGGGCGGACGTGGCATAATATTTTGAAACCATTATGATGCAATTCTGTGGAACTTCTCCATCAGCGATGTCTTTCATATTATTCCTCGCGGGTATTTATAATTTGTTGATGTTAGTTTTTATTCTTATTTCTCTGTTTATGTTGTATTATTTCTTTATCAGTTTTTTCTTATTTATTTTATTAGAGTATCGGTACTTCTAGTGTTGTTATCATTATCATTGGTATTATTGTTATTATGATTATTATCATTATCTATATCATTATCTTTATAATAATTATTATTACTACTACTAATGCTATATATATTATTAGAAATACTATCATTGTTGTTAACCTCATCATTGTAATTAGAGCGGTGGTACATAGCAGGATGCCGACCTCGTGCTCTAAAGCACTGCCGATGAAGGATGTACTGTACAGGCAGAACGAGAAGAGGAAGGTGACTCAAACCATACCAAGTGCCATCAATGTGCCCTTGTGCCAGTAGGGATGTCTTTTACTGCGGCATTCACAGTCATAGACACAGGTTTCCTTCCTCTTTCCTACCTCTTCATGTTATCTTCATTGTAGATGGTTATATGTTTCGTATTCGTTCATGACGGCACATGAATACGAACAAATAAAGTTGTTTTTGTCCTCCCCAAAAACGGCAATACAACTATCACAGTAAATATTAAGAATATAATAAGCTGGTATGAATTCCCTACAATTTCAGTCAACTGCAGCATTGATAAAGCCTGTCATATGACGACAGCAGATAAGTCCACTAATACAATAAAACAACACAAAATTTGGCTCTAGTTTTTACAATTGTGTGACTGAAACAGGTGAGAAAAGTCGGACAGTATATTGTTGTGGAAGCAGCCTCACTCCTAGAAATAAAACCCACTTCCTGGAGACTGGGCGAGCGGAATCTATCCCAGCCATCCCCCCCTCCCCCCTTCCTCCCTATCCCATCCCACCCATCCCATCCCCGACCCCCCCCCCCTAGTCCTCCACCGGGTCCGTCCACAGTGGGTTAATGTGAAAACTCTCGCACTATAACTTGTTCAGATATATAGATATATCAATATCATCATATATATATATGCGTATATATATATATATAATATATAATAGTGTGTGTGTGTGTGTGGTGTGTGTAATATAATCAAATATATATACATATATATATATATACATACACTCATATGATTCTAAAATATAATATTCATATATATATATATAATTAATATTAATATAGATGTATATATATAATATAGTATATATATATAATATATATCTAATATATCTATAT
>NW_028234667.1:27500-31044 GCF_977035675.1 Penaeus japonicus | reverse complement strand
TGAGGGAGGGGTAAGGGGGGGAGGGGGGTAATAACCAAACTTAATAGGCACATACCGTATATTGCAATCACGCCCACATGTATCCTCACTCCCTTACTATCAACAAATTATTGCATGGGTCCCTCCGCTCCTGCCTCACTCCCTCGCCTCTCCCTCCCTCCCTCCCTCGCCCCTCCTCCCTCCTCCTCCCCTCTCCTCTCCCTCGCCTCTCCTTCCCTCCCTCCCTCTTCCCTCCTGCCCTCCCTCCCTCGTTTCTCCTTCCCTCCCTCCCTCCCTCCCTCCTTCCTTCTCTCCCTCGCCCCTCCCACCCTCCCTCCCTCCCTCCCTCTTTCCCTCCCTCCCTCTTTCCCACCCTCCCTCCCTCCTTCTCGACACCAACACCACGAGACCGTAATTGCTGCTGCAAACAAGTTCAGCCTCAGACGAAAGAAGTGACGCAGCCAAGCCAAGCCAAAGGTGCAAGTCATTCTTGGTGGGTTTTCCATGGTTCTTGTCTTCCCTTCTGCTTCTCCCTTCGTCTCGCGGTCTTCCTCTCGGCCTTTCTTTCGTTCTCTCTTGCTCCTCCGCTGCTCTCTTGTCATTTCTCTTATATTCTCCAGACTTTCTTTTCTTTGTTCTCTTTCTGTTCGTTTCATTTGTGTGTGTGTGTGTTTTTTTTTCCTCGCCCTTCCTGTTGTTTTTTCCGGGCTTGTTAATTCTCTCTCTCTCTTTCTCTCTTTTTCTCCCTTTCTCTCTCTCTTTCTCTCTTTTTCTCCCTTTATCTCTCTCTTTCTCTCTCTCTTTCTCTCTCTCTCTCTCTTCCTCTCTCTCTCTCTCTCTCTCTCTCTCTCTCTCTCTCTCTCTCTCTCTCTCTCTCTCTCTCTCTCTCTCTCTCTCTCTCTCTCTCTCTCTCTCTCTCTCTCCCTCATTCTCTCTCTTTCTCTCTCCCTCCCTCTTTCTCTCTTTCTCTCTCCCTCTCTCTCTTTTCCTTCACTCTTGCAGAACGACACTAAACCCACAACGAACGACCCACCCTTGCAGAACTCAACCCTTCTAATGCAAGGAACGAGCCCACCCCACCCCCCACCCCATCCCCACCCATCCCCCCCATCCCCCATCCCCCCTCCGCGCGCTTCCTTCCTCCCGTCCTTCTTGACCGCCGTCCCGTCAGCCCTTCAGCCCTTCGCAGGAGCCGAGACCGTAACACTTTATTCCGAGGACGTCCTCCTTGAAGAGTAAACGCCCGGAAGGGTCGCACGAAATTGCCCAAGAGAGGCCGGGGGGACGCGCTCCTCCTCCTCGCGTAATGGGGGACTTCAAAAGGACTTCTCCCCCCCCCTCCCCCCTCACCCACTCTTTTTTTTTCTATATATATCCTCGGTCTCTCTCTCTCTCTTTCTATCTTTCTCTCTCTCTCTCTCTCTCTCTCTCTCTCTCTCTCTCTCTCTCTCTCTCGCTCGCTCTATCTCTCTCTCTCTGTCTCTGTCTCGATCGTTCGTTCGCTTGTTCTTACTTCTATCTGTCCATTTCTTACTCTACTTCTCTCTATCTGTCTTTCTGTTATTCTACCTACCTCTATCTATCTTTCTCTTACTCTACCTCTCTCTCTCTCTCTCTCTCTCTCTCTCTCTCTCTCTCTCTCTCTCTCCTCTCTCTTCTCTCTCATCTCTCGCTCCGCTTCGCTCGCTCGCTCGCTCACTCTCACTCTCTCTTTATATATAGATTATTTATATATATATATATTATATATTATATATATAATATATATATATATATATATATATAATATATAAATATATATATATTGTGTGTGTGTGTGTGTGTGGGTGTTGTGTGTATGTGTGTGTGTGCAACGTATGTGTGTGTGTGTGGGTGTGTGTCCTCCTGTGGGTGTGTATATATATATATATTATATATATATATATATATATATATATATATATATATATATATATATATATATACATATCCTGTTCTCCCTCTCTATTTATCTACCCCCCCCCCCCTCTCCCTTCTCTCTCTGTAATGGATTTCTTAGTATGACGAAACTAATAACCCAAACAACATAGAAATACGACGCCAGACAAAAGTTTTCATACAAATATAGTTTATCCCATAACGCAAATAGCTGACGTTTCGGGAAACGAGATATAAAAGGTACTTCAACATAATGATCACAATAATAATGTAACCGTATTGAAAAGAAGAGAAATTAGAAGTTAATAGCGCAGTCGATCCCGGTCTGTTTACATATTCCAGACATTCCGGTTTCACGTAAGGACTCCCATAGACATTCCCAATTGCGGTTAGGCAAGTACGTAGACTGGAATGTGAGGGCGGTGACATAAGGTCAACAATAATTGGGAGATTATTTGCTATTTGTTAAGGAGTTATATGTCAATGTTGACCTGGCCTGACCTTACTTAAGAGAATCATAACCGCTGCTTTGTTATTGGAATGTATGTTTATGTAATATTTGTATAGTGATGTATTCAAAAGCATATCTAAACTACTATATAATCTTTATACGCTCTCTACTTCAGCAAAGGAAATTTTGTTTTAACCAACGACAAAATGGATAAGGTTAAATACATGAATTATTATCAAAATTACTATCATTATCAATGTTGTCAGAATTATTATCATCTTGATTGCTGTTATTGCTATTATCATTATCATTATTATTAGTATCATTGTTATCACTATTATCATTATTATTCTTATTATCATTATCATTGTTATAATTTTTGGTAGTAGTACTGTTATTATTGTTATTACTATTATCATTATCATTATTGTTAATATCAGTAGTAGATTTTTAATTATTACCCTTATCATTATCATCATTATTATTGTCATCAGTGTTATCGTTATTTTCCTTTATACTATCATTATCATTTCATCATTATTTCATCGTTATTGCCATAATCATCAATAACATCATTAATAGCATTATCATTATTATTGTTACTTCAATACATTAATCAAGATTGTTAGCACCATTACCACATTAATCATCAGTATAATTGCTATCATCATTATTATTCTTAGTAACATCATCACTATCATTACTATCATTATCATCATCATCATCATCATTATTATCACTGTCATGATCATCATTATTACTGATATTATCCTCAATGTTATCATTACTATTGTATTTATTTTTCATCATTATTATCGTTATTGTTATCAATATATTTATCAACCTCATTACTATCATCATAATTACATTTATATGGCATTATGATTATTACCTATGTTATCAGACAGATTATTATTATTATCATTATTATCATCATCAATATTGTCATCACTATCATTATTGTTGTTGTCATTATTAATTTTTTTCTTTCGTCATTTTTGTCGGTTTTTAAAGATTTTAATCATTACCGTTATCACTGTTATCACTTATTATCATTATAGTTACTATTTTCAGTATTTTTAGTATTGATGTTCTTATCATTGTTATCATTATCATAACTAATAAACTTGTTATATCTTATTATCTTTGTTGTTACTTATCATCATCCTCATTATCAAATGATCATCATCATCATTA
>NW_028234667.1:17500-20000 GCF_977035675.1 Penaeus japonicus | reverse complement strand
AGAATCTCTGATGTACTGATATTTATTCAAGATCGGCCTCGGACGAAAAAAAAAAAAAATATTATTCCTGCGTCAGAATTAATGTGTTATTTTTTCCTTCTAAATCTGCAGCTCCATCTCCTCCTATTCCTCTCCCTCTTCCTTTTTTTTCTCGTCCTCTTTCTTTTCTCTTCCTCCTTTTCCTCGTCGTTGTCTTTCTTCTTCTGCTTCTTCTTCTTCTTCTTCTTCTCCTTCTCTTTCTCCTCTTCCTTCTGCTCCTGCTCCTCCTCTTCCTGTTTTTCTTTTTCCTCCTCCTCCTCTTCCTACTCCTCGAAGGAGGACTTCCGTAGAGCAAGGCTACTTCTTCCTCATCCTCCTCCTGAGAGAAGCCTCAGGGGACGCTACGCGCGGGGTTTTATTACCAGGCTTCAATTGGGAAGAGGGTCCTCGTCTCTCCCCTTTCGGTCTTTCATCCTTTCTTCGTCTTAGAGGGCTCTTAGAGGCAACTCCTCTAGGTAAGCGGTCCCCTCCCTCCAACCTCCTCTTTCCTCCAATTCTTCTCGGGGAGACCTCAGAAGGAAGATCCCTCCTCCCGAAATATAAGGAGGCCGGGCGGACCTCCTCTTCCTCTTCCTCTTGCTCCATCTCCTCTTCCTCCACCACCTCTTCATCTTCTTCTCACCCCCCCCCTCTCCCCCCTTCCCCCCTCACCTCTTCCTCAAGTCAAACATATAAACAAAGATCTAAGATTATACATCAAAACATTATAAACATCAAAATGTGAAAACAAATACGAATCCGATTGTGAGCTGCTGGCTTATCTTAATCGGGGGAAGGGATTGGGGGATATTTGAGATATAGGGATGTAGGATAGAGATGAGAGGGGGTGGGGGCAGATGGGGGGTCGGTGGGCGTGGGGGCCAGGGGGGTCGGAGGGCTTAGGCTTCTGCATATTAATCAGTTTACCTTCACGATCATAAAGGGAAGAATATATATCTTCATTATGTATCTCTTCTTACCTGTCATTTCTCATCATTAGAGAGCCAATAATGAGCGTCTGATGGAGTTATTAATACTAAGACCGAAGTTATTATTTCGTTATAAAGTTATGTGATTTCTGGGAAGGAGGGGGGGAGGGGGTGGAAGGGGGTTTAGGGGGGAGGGGGAGAGAGATAAAGAGGCTATCGATGCTCATCTTAGTCGTAAGAAGTGTTTGTTTGTAGAGATTATATATATGGGGAAATGTGTTTTTTTAGTGTGTGTTGTAGACGCGTTTTTTCGTTTCATAATTGTAGTTGTTCTTTGTTTTTTTATTTTTTAAGGAGTTGGTGGAATCTAGAGTGTTTTGGAAAGTTAGATTCTGGTGAAGTTTTATAGATCTAATGTTATTATGTTTATGATTTTTCTTTTCTTTTGTGTGGATGGACTGTGTGAAAAAAAAAAAACGAAAGAAAGAGAAAAAGGTTGAAAAAAAAGTTATACAGAGAGAGAGCGGATGTCTCTTAGGTTACAGGTTGAGGACGCACGGATGTAGTTGGCATCAGTCTCACTTCTCACTCTGATGACAATGGAAATCCTCATCTCTCTCTTAAAACTTTTTGTGTGAGGTTTTGTTATGTTATTTTCTGGCTCGTTCTCGCACTTAAAACTTTATCAATCGAAAAGTACCGATTACTGCAACCCTTGGGAAAACGACCCCAAATTACCGATAGAGAGAGAAAGAAATAACACTAGATACTCCTCAAAGTCACCGAAAAGTAGATGAGAAATGACTAGAAAGAAATAAGAAATTAAAAAGCTTACAGAAAGAAATAAAGAAGAGATTAACGAAATGAGGAAAGAAAAGAGAAATGTAGAGAAGTACTGAATGAGTGAGAAAGATAGAGACAGGGACGACCAACACGAATCTTGATGGGATTGATCGAGTAGAAAGGGGAAAGGAGAAGAAAATAAGCGACAAGAAAGAATACGCCGGCATATCACAGTATCACGTCCTTCCTTTTCCCTCCGTTTTTTTTTTTCTGTTTTTTTTATGTTTATTTTTTTTTTTTTTTTTTTTTCTTCTTCTTCTTCTTCTTCTTCTTCTTCTTCCTAGTATATAAGATTCGCAGGGTTGAGTCAGCTGATGGCCTCGTTTCAAAAGGAAGGACACAGTCAAAAACGGCACAAACAAAAACGACACAAACAAAAACGGCACAAACAAAAACGACACAAACAAAAACAACAACATCAAAAACAACAACAAAAATCCTTGGTATCTGTGAATAGCATTTTCAAAGTCCTTGGTACATCTCCATTGTTCGGTTCCCCTACAATATGCATTATCGAACGGGTCGTTGTTATCATGGTGCGGATATGTTGTTTTGCGGGGTTCAAAAAAAAAATAGAAAAAAAGAAAAAAAACAAAAAAAAAAAAAAAAAAAAAAAAAAAAAAAAAAAAAAAAAAAAAAAAAAAGTCTGGAAAATATTGAATAGAAATAGTATGACGGAGGTAGGGAGATTAAGGGGGGGGGGGGAGAAG
>NW_028234667.1:0-5000 GCF_977035675.1 Penaeus japonicus | reverse complement strand
CCACTAAGGTTACACCTTGAATAGAATCCATTGTTTTGTACCTTTTTTCTTTTTCTTCTTCTTTTCCTACTTTTTCTTTACGTGGACTTTTTTTTATTATTGTTATTCTTTTTTTATTGTATTTTTCTATCTTTTTTCATTTATTGTCATTATCATTATCTTTAAATATTTATGTAACTTAAATCATCAAACTCCATACAGATCATTAGCCTACATGGATTAATCAAGAAATGTTAATCAACCGACTTGACAGGTATTTTTTTTTTCTTTTTTTTTTTTTCTTTCCATGCGATGTTTGTATCAGTGTTAGAAAACAGATAAGCCGGAGTTTCCTGTGAAGAGTATTATTTTGGGTTTTGCAATGTATCTGGTCTTTCTGTTTTTTGTTTTTTATTGTAATTATGTTGTTGTTGTTATTGTTATTATTGTTATTATTATCATTATTATTACTGTCATTGTTATTTTTATTATCATCATTATTATTATTGTTATTTTTATCATTGTCATAAACATCATTATCATCATGATCATCATTATTATAATTACTATTATAATCATCATTGTTATCATCATCATCATCAACTTCTTCACCATCATTGTTTTCATAATTATCATTACTACTATTATCATTATACCGATTACTATCAACACAATTATTATTGTTAGTATTAGTATCAGTACTATTATTAATAGTAGTAATAGTTGTATTACATCTTTTCCTTCGCATTCTTCTTCTTTTTCTTATTTCTCCTCTTTTATTTTATTTTCCATTTCCTTCTCTGTTTCTTTTCTCTTCTTCTTTTTCACTTGCTGCACTTTTTTTCTCTCTCTCTCTCCTTCTTCGCTTTATCTTTATTTTTCATCTTCTTCTCCTTCTTTTTGTGTTCGTCTTCTACTCCTTCCTCTATTTCTCTTTCTTCTTTTTTTCGTCTTCTTCTTTTTCTTCTTATTCTCTTTCTCTATTTTCTTCTTCTCCTCCTCCTTCTTCTTAACTCTTTCTCCATTTTCTTCTTATTCTTCTCCACCACTTTCTTCTTCTTCTTCTTCTTCCTTTTCCTCTTTACCTCTTTTTCCTCTCTTTCTCCTTCGTCTTCCTCTCTCGTGTCACCTGTCCCTCTGACCTTTTCACATTTCATTCTCGCATGCATATTTCCTGATTCAACTTTGACTGATGGAGGAAGAATTATTCAAAAAGTTCAACTTATACCTTTTGTTATCGCCCCCCACATTTCTTTGTTTTTTATTATTGCTGTTTCATCTCATTTTTTTCTTTTTGTTTTTTTTTCTTTTCATTTTTTTTTTCAATCTCTTTTTCCGGATTTTTTTTTCTTTTCATTTCTTTTTTTTCTATATTTACATATGTTTTTTTTTTTTCTACTCAAATTGTCGGGAAGCGATTTCCATTTAAGAATGAGGAAAACTTATGATTGAAGCTTACTTGATGGTTATATTGCAAAATTTACTTGATTGATTTAACAACCTGTCTGCTAAAGGAGAACGGCATACCTGCGAAGAAAAAAAAAAACAGATGATTATTATCGTGAAAATTAGTTTTTCTTTGAAATGCGTTTTGTAAAATTTTCAAAAAGGAGTTTTTCTTTGAAATCTCACCTCTGATCATAAATAACTGATTTTCTTTTAACACCTTTGGCTAATAATTCAATGTGATAGCAAAGCAAAATACCTAAGCATTTTCAGAGAAGAAAATAAAGTATAAGACATTTTTAAAAAATAAGAATATGCTTGAAAATTTTAAAAAGTCCATCAACATTGCTACAGAAATAAAAACTTTCTCCTTTTTCGTTTTAGCTTCAACCTACCTTCTCCTTTCGTGTTGTTGAAGATATTATAAGGTTTCTCCCCCCCAATGGAGCTCCCACACCATTTAATAACCAACGGGAAATATATCCAGATTTGCACTTCGCGACCAACATCTGAGCGGTAACAAAATCGAGAATATAGTTGGACGTTTTGTTGCGATTAGGACATATCGTTCTAAAATCCTCGCTTGTCATGATATATTTGGATGTTGCGTCCACCCACTGAGGGGAACCTAATCCTCATTGCATCAGTTGTCCAGCGAACGAAAACCGTCTTTTCACTTGTTTTTTTTTTTTTTTTTTTTTTTTTTCTGTCTCCCTCCGGATTGATTCCCTCTTTGGTGACACCGACTGTCACATACACACACACACACAAAATAAATAAATAAAGTAAGTAAGATAAAATAAAATAATGAAATTAAATTAAATAAAAATAAAATAAAGTAGAATAAAATGAAATAAAATAAAATAAGATAAGATAAGAAAATAAAATAAAATAAAATAAGACAAAATAAAATAAAATAAGATAAGATAAGATAAAATGAAATGAAATGAAATAAGATAAGATAAAAATGAAATAAGATAAGATAAAAATGAAATAAGATAAAATAAAATGAAATGAAATGAAAAAAAATAAAAATGAAAATAAGATAAAAATGAAAATAAATAAAAAATAAAAATAAATAAATACAATAAGCGTATTTCATGACTAAAATGGCACGGTATAGGATATTAATGACATGAGTGTACACCTAAGGAAAATTCGCTTTCCAGCGACGCACAGGAATCGGGTATAATTCCATTTCTACGGCGCAGATAGACAAAGGATTCATGCAGGGTATTGTGGGATGGACAGATAAAACCGAGACACCATATGTTATTTTTAGTAAAAAGAAAAATAAAGAGATACGGTCTCACAAGCAAAATTATTAACTAGAAGTGAAATACGGTAAGTAAATAAAAAGAATATTATAAGCGACCTTTTGCTACCCCCTCCCCCCACCTCACCCCACCCAATGTACAATTTGATGATAATAGATAGACAATATAAAGCCCTTTTGATAGAGTTCTCACCAAACACCTATCCAATTCATATCCCCTTCTAGTCTTTTCAAGATCAGACCTGAATCTATCCCCATCCCTTTGGCTTCAGCATTTCCACCTCGTTCTCATACAGCTTCAGTTACCATTCCCTGAACACTGGCGTTAATTATTTCGTGCACAGAATCTGCATCATTCCCGTCTCTGTTCTGACATTCCTTCCCTTGCAATTTCTATGTGAAAGTGAACCGGTCAGCCTACATTAAATACACTAACATACATCATAGGCTGATTGCTACCTTATCATTAGTCTGGCAACCTTCCTATTGGGTATTATAACCACGATTATAACAACGAAATGTTTTTTTGGAGAGAAACTGATAAGCAAATTGAGTTTCTGTGGATATTGGTTGCAGTTCCTGTTTTTCTTTTTCAAATGGATTTATTGTCATCGCCTTTATAGATGAATGTGTCATTATCATCACGAGTTTTATTACTATTTTTATCCATGGTATCATTACTGTCATTAATTAATGATGGAAGTAGGAGAAGTTTCACTACCATGGTTTTTGTTACTGTTATTATTATTTTCATTATTATCATCATAATCATCATCTTCATCATTATCATCATTGGTAGTACTATTATCATTATCATTGTTATTATCATTATTATTAATTATCATCATCATTATTATTGCTATTATTATAGTCATTGCTCATTGTTGATCATTATCATCATCATTATTATTACTATTATTATAGTCATTATCAGTGTTATCGTTATCATTAATAATCATTGTTCTTATTATGATTATTATCTTTATCATTACCCTCAATTATTCACATCATTACCATCATTCTTACTATCATTTCTCTGTTATTTATTACTGTTTTATCATTATCATTAATCATCATTTTCTATCATCACCATATCATTATGTATCATCGTGATTATTCATCATCATTGTTATTTCTCGTTAGTGCTATTATAATCATTATCATTGTTGTCATCATCATTAATATCAATTGTATCAATCATTACCTTTAGAATTTATATAAATTTTAATTTTTATTTCATGAACAATGAAGATATGACAGTAAGATTTACAGAGGCATATAAATGGTAACAGATTATCTGAGATCGATGCTTAATTACCTGAACAAAACAAATTAAATCTTATGAACAGCTAAAAGGAAATTTGAATATGAAATTAAGAGAGTTAATTAGAGAGCTGCAATATCTGTATCTGAGCGAAACAATATAAAGGTCATGGCACATTTTAAATGGAGATATGGATTACACTGATAGGATTAAATTGAAAAACAGAGCACGGTATCTAAACCAAAAAAATATATATACATGCATGCACAGCTAGACAACATGCGAGAGAGAAACAAACGAATGAGATAGAGAAGAAAGAAAGAGAGAGAGAGAAAAAAAAAATTATGTAATGCTCCGTGTGTTCGGTGTGCATGTCGCCAACGAAGTTCGCTGCCTGACCATGCATGAAATTTACAGGCACATCATAAAGATAACATTCCTTTACATATTCACTGCCTCGGGAGTTTAAAGTGGGAACACCCTCAGTCAAGATAACAGAACTACAGTGGAGGAAATTGGGTTGTGGTATGCATCGTCTCACTCTCATATTTTTTTTTTTTTTTTAGTTTTTTTTTGTCACCTTCATTATCTGTCTCACTGTCACTGTTATTTAATCACTATTCCTCATTTTTATGCGTCGTTATCTCCGTTATTATCTTTGTCATCCCTTTTATTTGTCCATGATCATCCTCTTTGTCCTTAATCAATAAATTTTTTACTTGTATGTTTATCAGTAGTGTTCATTTATTATCATTATTGTTATCGTTATCATCATTATCATCATTACCATCAATAGCATTACCATTGATATCGTCGTCAATGCCATGGCCATAACTATCATCATCAATGCCATTACCTATCATCATTATCACCACTAGCACAGTCATCATTTTCATCACTAGTATAATCATCATTATCTTTATCATCATTCTCATCACTACCATAATCAACCTCACTAAACTCTACCATCATTATGATAACCATTATTATCCCTATGTAATTATTATCCCTATGTACTTATTATTACTATGTACT
>NW_028234666.1:0-21061 GCF_977035675.1 Penaeus japonicus | reverse complement strand
GACATACATTGCTCTGCAGAATCCAAATGAAGCCCTACAAGCAGTAAAAAGAGAAAGTAAGATTTTGGTGAATAGATTTTATACACTGGATAATTCACAGAACAACAAAGGTATAAAGAGAAGTTTTCTAGCAAGCCAAAGAGATGCCCTATTGGAACATGACCCTTCTATCCCTCATTGGTACATACTACCAAAAACCCACAAAAAGAAGGACCCAGAAACAGGGCTTTGGCCAGGTAGACCAGTTTTAAGTGGATGTAATGCCCCTACAAGACCAGTAGATAGACTCTTGACCACCTATCTTACCCCTCTCTTAGATCTCCTACCAGAGAGACTACAGGATACCACAGCTTTCCTAAGGAAAATAAACACGTTGCCAAGTTTCTCACCAGGCACCATAATATTTTCCTTTGACATAGTGTCTCTATACCCCTCCATTCCCCAGGAGGAAGCTGCATGGGTGGTGGCAAACTTTTATGAAAAACATTACCCATATGTACAAGAAAAATTAAAGACAGACTACAATATGATTGCACCCCCTCCGTACCTCATAAAAGAGGGAATAGACCATGTCTTACAAGGCACACTCTTAAGATTCAATAATAATTTCTATAGGCAAGGCAAAGGTACAGCAATAGGAGCCTCAGTCTCAGTTGCAATTGCAGAAATCTTTGTACATGCAAGCATAGAAATGAAAAGGAAAAAGCTTAAGACTCAGCCATCAGTCTTCTACAGATACATAGATGACATTTTTGGCATATTTACAGGCACAGAGGCTGAACTCATAGAATATCATGGAGAACTAAATAAGATACACCCGGATTTGAAATTTACAGTAGAATATAGTAAGAAAGAGCTCCCTTTCTTAGACACTATGGTGTATCTAGATGACCAAGGAAAAGTGCAAACTACAGTGTACCACAAACCATCAAACACTCATCAATACCTGCACTTCCAATCCTGTCATCCTCCAAGCCTCAAGAAATCATTGCCGTACTCACAAGCATTAAGAATAAAAAGAATAGTGAGTGAGTCCCAGAAACTAGATGAAGCTTTAAGAGACATGGTGGATTTTTTTAAGAAAAGAGGATATTGCAATAGAACACTAGGATCAGCTCTGAAAAGAATAGGAGAGGAAAACAGAGAAAACCTATTAGAAAGAAAGGATAAACCAGCACTAGGTCGCCTTATTTTTCCCATGTTATATTCCCCTTCACTGCAGAATGTCCTGAATAACTCTCTCAAAGAAATATGGGAATGGATAATAGAAAATGCGGAAGGCACGCCGTGGGAAAGAAAATTCACAGGCCCTCATCCCATGATAGCTTGGAGAAAAGGGAAAACCATAGCAGACCACTTAGTCAGAGCCCAGTTTCCTAGACCCCAGAAAACCTAAAAGAAAATAAAGGAATATACCAAAAAAACAAGAGCAAGAAATATACACTTCAATAAGATTAATTTTTAAAAAAAACCAAGGCAAGAAATACATGAATGTATATAAACAGATAAACAAAAATATACAAAGAAAAAATCAAAAAAGAAAAAAATAACTGGAATATATAGAGATATATATAATCTCATAGTGGAAAAAAATACCAAGGCAAGAAATATAAATAAAAGAAGAAAGTGAAGAAATAAAAAAGACCGTGATCAGATGATTCTAGATAACATATATAGAACAAATATATATGTATCATTTAGATATGAAAAAATACAAATACACAATAAATCTATGTAAATATCAAGGCAAAAAGCATGAAAATAGATATATATGAATCAAGGCAAGAATTTTTTTATATTAAAAACAATACCTAAAGAAAAAAACTAAACAAATTGAATATAAAAGTCCGATGTCCACATAGAAACAAATGATAGAAAAGAATAAATATATATAAAATTCCTCTAACCAATGTCTCAAATATGCATTAGTTATATAAGAACTAGATACAAAACACCAGTCAAAAAAAGAAAAAGAATTGAAATCTATAATACAAAATAAAAACACAAAAGGAAGAGGAAGTATAGATTTTTAATTAAATATTGGAGGTGGGTATATATATATAGTATATATATATTTAAAAAAAGTATAAAGACAAGGCATAGGCGAGTAAGGAGGGTGTCTCATTCGCAGACTAGCTTAAAGAAGGAGAGGAGAGCTGGAGGAGATACACCTACCTCCACATTCTCCGTCAGACCTCCTCCTCCTGCACCCTCTTCACAACAACAAAAAATAAAGTAAAAAACTGAGAGCTGATAATCCTCAAAATAATATAAAGAACTTATTAGAAAAATCTAAAATAAAAAAGCCATTACAAGATACATAAAAGAGCCGTCATTTTACTCTATAAGGAGGATCCCCATTTCCTCAAATATAGGAAGTAAATCAAATAATCTCTGCATGCCTCTAAGACAACAAATAAACTATGAAATTAAAAAATATGCAATGATACGCATAAACAGTAACAAAAGAATTGATTAAAATAACTACAATAATAAAGCAATAGCTAAACAACTAAAAACATGAGAATGGATTCAAAGTTTTTTAGAGTCTAATTTTAATTTAAAAATTAAAATATGAACTATTTTGTAAATCAAAAAGAGAAGAAGAAGGATCAAGCTATGGAATATAGAAACATAACAAATGAAAAAAATATATATAGAGAAGAGAAGCATGAAAATATCTGAAGGAAATTATCTTTTATTTATTAGATCTTGTGGATATATGATAGTACTCCTCCACCTCAGAAAAAGTAGAGATTAGCCTCTATAGTATTAGCATCCCAAAGGATTCCCTGGCTCTCCACAACCATGTTGTTTAAGCTTCTCAGCCTCTAGACCCTGTATGAAAAATTGCACTCTTGACAACTCTCATCCTGAGTATTAAGTTTTCTCAGTCCTTCCACAGCGAGTTTAGATCTTACACCCCTTATAGTTCCTGCATCCCAAACAACTTAGAAATTCTTTTCGTATTAATCTGCCAACGGATAAAGACTCTTTTAGTACGATTATCCAGCTTTTTTTTAGTGCTCGAGTTATCTCTTTCGGAATTCAGGCAGGTGTGTTTGCGACAGGACAGGACCCAAGTAAGGAAACCTTTATACCTTCGGTAGCCTCTGTACCATAGTAGGCCTGCTTTAAGTATGGTTCCTGTCTCTAGGTTTCTGCACGCTAGTCTCTGTCTAAATCATCTTTGAAAAGGACAACAGAGGATTTCCCCCCCTTGGAAAGTATTGTAGTTTTTTGCTACAGGCCGGCGCCGCGCTTGGCACCGGGACGCGAGGAGTTAGTAAGCAGGGAAGGAAAGTGCATATTCTAGTGTGACATCGGCCCTGTCCTCTGGCTCCCCCGTGTTCACCTGCTGGCGCTCGCCTTCCTCCAGCAGGCTGCGGAGTTTAGGGCCGCGTGACGTTCGTGCTTGGAGTGTTTTTAAACCATGTACGTCTCCTTTGTGTGTAGTGTCCGGTATGTAGGGTATCTGTTTGTATATAATGGTAGCGCAGTATAGAATATGAAGACCTAGTCGCGCATGGGGGGGACTCTCACATGGCGCTCGGCGGTGAATGAAGTGCCTCGTGATGGGGCTGATAAGCGCAAAGTGCTTGAGGTGACGTGTTGTCTTCTAGTAGTGTGTTAAGGGTGAAGGATACATGGAAGTTTATAACTTGGGCGGTAGCTATTACAATCTCTATAATAATACTACCATTGTATATAATACGCAGTTAGTTCCTTGTTCATGTAAAGCCCAGCAAGTACAAGTAGCACATTGAGCGCAGGTCCTATTTTTTAGGGAGTGGTGGGTGATATGTCTGGCGTAAGAGTGTCGAAAGCTAGTAAAATATCTGGTCGTGGGTGGAGTAGGCCCAGCAAGGGGGAGGGGGCAAGCACAACTCGGAGTTAGTTTTTACACAGTCCTGAAGTATGGAGCAAGGCTCTACTACTTACTTCACCTTTCAGTGGTGAGTGTGGGCGGGTTGTGAGAGAGGTGGAGACTTGCGGGAGGCTGGGTAGGAGGCCCTGGGAGCTGAAACTGAGCTTGGCCCGACGCTTGAGTTGGACCTGCTCAGAGGATAGCACAGCAGAATAGCCCGGTGGGGGGGGGGGCGGGTGGGTGTTTGGGAAACAAACAAGGGGTTGCAAGAATTAGTTTTGAAATGTGCGTGCGGGTGTTTATGACAGGGCGGTGGGTGTGACGTTGGGGGTAGGGTATTGAAGTGTAAAAGTGCGTCATGCTGTGTTTATTGGTATGGTTGCGTGTAATATCAAGTAGTTGTGGTTTAAGCAAGAGTGTGTTGAAGTACTATAGGTGTGAAAAACGCATTACGGTGAACAAACTGGACGACGTGCGTGACAAAGGGCGCTCTATCCGTGCAAAGGGTCTATTAAAGTGACTGTCTAGTAATCTAGCTTGTAAAATTCTCACTCACTCCCTTACAGATATGACTCTAACTATGATCTATCATAGCCAGACGAAGTGAGTCTAACATGACTCGCGAGTCTCCCGTTCTTATGTCCCAGTAGAAGTAAGGTTCGAATTGCTGCTAGTTAGTTCTCTCAACCGTAAGGGAGTAGTATGGATTCTGTAAGATTTAGAAGCCATAGGAGAAAGAGTCAAAGCATACCTATACTAGTGAGACATCGCCGCTCCTAGCTTTAACAGGGGATGGACTCACACCATCAGCTTGGGCGAAACACACAGCCCAGCTATTACAGGCATGCCCTCTCCTGCAACCCCTTCTTCCTAGGAGGAGAAGTACAGTTAGGCTTCCCAGAGGATCCATATTTTGATGATAATTTTTAACCTACAGGATCATCCGCGGCCCCTCTCTACCCAGGGATGAAGAAGCAGAAGTGATAAAAAATTAACCAAAAATGTATAAAAGAAGAAGCTATCCAGAAAGCCAATAATTAGATACCTGGGCTAGGTTGAACTAAAAGGTGTTGACGGACAGATTTAACCTCACACTGAATAATATTGATGGAAAATATGAAACTTCTGCCGAACCCATGGTGGGTAATAGAGATGGGTGAAATTGATCTTGAAAGGAGGCAGCAAGAAGCATGGCAAGGGCTAATGGCAGTCAGCAATAAGAGCAAGCTCTATGTTGAAGTGCGGAGAAAAATTATAAGTGAGAAAAATAGATTTGAGACAAACCTACCCTCACGTGCGTTCTCGATAGAAGGTCAGTTTCTGACCATGAAATGCCTGGCTAACAGAAGGAAAATTAGCCAGCCAAAAAAATTAGACACAATTACAACCTACTCCCAAGCGAATAACCCACTACGCAGTTCTCTACAAGACTAGGTACAGTACCACCTCATACACATATATAAAGAGAAAAACAAACTTGACTATGACACCAGAAGAAAAAGAGTTGGTCCAGGAATGCATGAAAGACTTAGGCATAAAATCCAGGACTGAAGACCAATAGAAAACCCACATGAGATGAAATCTAGAAGAAATAAACATAGAGGAAGAGAAAATAGAAGGAATTGACAATACACAGGAAGGGGCGCTAACCACCCCCACCACCTAACACAGAAGATAAAAGAAACAAACCCAAGTGGAAATTAAATGCCAGTGAAGATCCACAAATAATAGGACACTCCCCTAGAAATAGAATGCAGCACCACAGGAGATAGGGAAAGCACTCCAGATACCCACTCCCTTGGGATAACACAATCACAGAAGCCCTGGCACACTAGAGCTCTTGTGCCAAACAACCATCCCTCCTCCCTGCCCATCTAGGCTGAAGGAAAGGGAAGACTAGTCCCTGCAATAACCGCCTAGAAAAAGTAGTAGGAGCAGTAGGCCAGTTGGAAAGAGTGATAGCAAACTTAAATGAAAAGATTACACTCAACTTGGAAATTCATAGAAGTGATAACAAGGAATCAGTAAACAGAAAAAAGTGTGGGGTCCAGGTGGTCTGCCCGTAGGAAGTGGGAAAACAATGAGGAAAGCAACCTTCCCCGTAAGAAAAATAGTGAAATGAGTCCAGAAACTCTTGGTCTGGCAATTGAAAAGGAGTTTGCAAAGAGAAAAAATCAGAAAAAGAAAAGGTAGAACAAAAAGAACAAGGCAAAAAACGGAGAGACTAAGAGCAAAAAACCATATTCCGCTCAGAAAACCAAGAAGCCATCCCCAGAACAACCAAACAATTACAGGGCAAAATAAACAACAGACAATCAGCCCAACAAAAAGGCCCCTCAACAGAAGAAAAAAGCCCACTATCCCAGGAACAGAACACATTCTCAGTTCACCACCACAGAAAAAGGTGGACACAAACAGGGAGAGGTAGGTGGGTGTGTATTAGTAGGAGGGTAGTGAAGTAAATAAAATAATGAAGGGGGAAAATGGTATAAGGTAATATTAAGTAAAAAAAAAAAGTGTTAAAAAGAAAGGAGGGTATATATAAGTAGATAGTAAAGTAAAAGTTAAAGGGAGAATGGTGAATAGGTAAAGAAGGCGGAGTAGGTGAGGCAGCGGATAAGGCGTAGAAGAAGCAGGACTTGTAGGTACAATCGCCATGTACAAGGTAACTAAATCATTGAAAGTATAAAAAGTAGTATGTAGGTAACAAGGTTTACTGTAGCAACCAATATCATTAAGAAGACTTATATGAAAAATTATTGGAGAAAAGAAGCACAGAAAACAGAAAAGGTCAAATTTCGCCCGGACGGAAGTGCAGGCTAGTACGACCGTATACCAACCAACTACACCACCCCCACGCCCCACCGTAATAATAAAATAAAAAAAAAAAAAAAAAAGACCCATTAGGTGGAGGGAAGCCCCCCTCAGAAACCAGAAAATGGAGGTGAACAGGGCATACCAACACAGTATCATCCCCTCCAGAGATACAGTGGGCAACCCACACACTGGGCAACTCAAACTCACCACAGCCATGGAAACCATATCAGAGACATGGCAGATTTCCCTCAAAAGAGGAAATTACCACTGGGCCCAAGGGCAAAGAGAGAGGAGAACAGTGGCAAGAAGGAGGATACGGCAGGTGGGCATGGAACTAATAGTATCTGAAGTGCCCCCTCAATAGAACCCAACGTCTCTGTTCTCAGTAAAGGGAGATCCTTTTGTACCAGGGACCTCTCACCAAAGAAAGCAGTTTTGGGAGAAATCTGGGAAGCTCAATGAATAGAATTAAAAGAGCAAATAAACAAAAGATTTACAGACTCCCTTAATGCCAAACAATGGAGGACATAGAATATGAAGGAAATAAAAATAGTAGAGAAAAATAACCCTCCGCAACCTCCCCAGTGAAAAAGAGAGAAAACCCTCCTACAAAAAAACTCCCAGTTTTAGAACCATTGGTACACTGTGAAACCATGGAAGTAAGGAGAAAAAATCCTAAAGGGATGTCATTCCGTAACATGAGCAAAAAGGAGATAGCAACCCTTAAGGATTTTAGCAACAGAATCAAAGACGCTTTGTCAGTAAGAAAGCGGACAAAGACGGAGCATTAGTAGTTTTCTGAAAAAAGAAAATTATATAACAATGGGAGAAGCACACCAACAGATACCGAGACATACATTGCTCTGGAGAATCCCAAATGAAGCCTACAAGCAGTAAAAAGAGAAAGTAAAAGATTTTGGTGAATAGATTTTTATACACTGATAATTCACAGAACAACCAAAGGTATAAAGAAAGAATTTTTCTAGCAGCCAAAGAGATGCCCTAATGGCAACATGACCCTTCTATCCCTCATAGGTACATACTTACCAAAAACCCCACATAAATAAGGACCCAGAAACAGGCTTTTGGCCAGTAACCAGTTTTTTAGAGTGGATGTAATGCCCCTAAAGACCAGTAGAATAGACTCTTGACCCCCTATCTTTCTTACCCCTCTCTTAGATCTCCCTACCAGAGAGCCTAACCGGCAAACCACAGCTTTCCTAAGAAAATAAAACACTTGCCAAGTTTCTCCACCAGGCACCATAATATTTTCCCTTTGACAAGTGTCACTATATATAACCCCTCCATCCCCAGGAGGAAGCTGCATGGGTGGTGGCAAACATTTTATGAAAAACATTACCCCATATTAAAGAAAAATTACAGACAGACTACAATATGATTGCACCCCTCCGTACCTCATAAAAAGGGAATAGACCATGGTCCTTACAAGGCCACACTCTTAAGATTCATAATAATATTCTGTAGGTCAAGGCAAGAAAGGTACAGCAATAGGACCTCAGTCTCTGTTGAAATGCAAAATCTTTGTACATGCAAGCATAGAAATGAAAAGGAAAAAGCTTAAGAACTCAGCCTTCACTTCTACAGAAACATAAACATTTTTGGCATATTTACAGGCACAGAGGCTGAACTCATAGAATATCATGGATAACTAATTAAGATACACCCGGATTTGAAATTTACAGTAGAATATAGTAAGAAAAGAGCTCCCTTTCTTAGACACTATGGTGTACACTAGATGACCAAGGAAAAGTGCAAACTACAGTGTACCACAAACCATCAAACACTATCAATCCAAATACCTGCACTTTCCAATCCTGTCATCCCTCCAAGCCTCAAGAAATCCATTTTGCCGTACTCACAAGGCATTAAGAATAAAAAGAATAGTGAGTGAGTCCCAGAAAACTAGATGAAGCTTTAAGAGACATGGTGGATTTATTTTAAGAAAAGAGGATATTGCAATAGAACACTATGATCAGCTTCTGAAAAGAATAGGAAGGAAAACAGAGAAAACCTATTAGAAAGAAAGGATAAACCAGCACCTAAGGTCGCCTTTATTTTTCCCATGTTTATATTCCCCTTTCACTGTCAGAATGACCTGAAATAACTCTCTCAAAGAAATATGGGAATGGATAATAGAAAATGCGGAAGGCGACGCCGTGGGAAAGAAAATTCCACAGGCCCTCATCCCATGATAGCTTGGAGAAAAGGGAAAACCATAGCAGACCACTTAGTCAGAGCCCAGTTTCCTAGAACCCCCCAGAAAACCCTAAAAGAAAATAAAGGAATATACCAAAAAAAACAAGAGCAAGAAATATACACTTTCAATAAGATTAATTTTTAAATAAAAAACCAAGGCACGAAATACATGAATGTATATATATCCAGATATACAAATATATACAAAGAAAAATTCCAAATAAGGAAAAAAATAACTGGAATATATAGAGGATATAATAGTAATCTCATAGTGAAAAAATACCAAGGCAAGAAATATAAAATAAAAGAAGAAAGTGAGAAAAAATAAACCAAGACTCGTGATCAGATGATTCTAGATAACATATATAGAACAAATATATATGTAATGCATTTAGATATGAAAAAAAATTACAAATACTACAATTAAATCTATGTATAATATCAAAGGCAAAAAGCATTGAAAATAGATATATATGAATCAAGGCAAGAAATTGTTTTTATATTAAAAACAATACCTTAAAGAAAAAAACTAACATAATTGAATATAAAATGTCCGTATGTACACATAGAAACAAAAAAGAAAAGAGATAAATATATATAAAAACCTACCAATGCAAAATAATGCGATTTATATAAAACTAGATACGCAACACCAAGGTCAAAAAAAAGAAAAAGAATTGAAATCTAATTACAAAATAAAAACACAAAAGGAAGAGGAAGAAGATTTTAATTATATATATATATATATATATCGTATAATTTAAAAAAATATAAAGACAAGGCAGTAGGCGAGTAAGGATGCATTCCAGACAGCTAAAAAGGAGAGGAACTGGGAGACGACATCCCCACATCCCTTCAGACACCTCCTCCCTGCACCCTCGACACAACAACAATAAATAATTTCAAAAAAGATATAGATAATCCTCAGAAATGAATATAAAGATACTTATTAGAAAAATCTAAAAACAAAAAAGCATTAACAAAATAATAAAAGACGCGGTCATTTTACTCTATATAGGAGGATCCCCTCCCTCCAATTCCTCAAATATAGAAGTAAATCAATAAATCAAGGAATGCCTAAGACAACAAATTAAACTACTTAAATTAAAAAATATCAATAGAAAAAATAACAAAAAATTGATTAAAATAACAATCAATAATAAAAGCAATAACAAAAACAAAAATATAGAATTGATTAAAGTTTTTTTTAAATTATATATAGGACTTTTTTAAATCAAAAGAGAGAAGAAGGAAGGATCAAGCTATGGAATAATAGAAACATAACGAAATGAAAAAAATATATATAGAGAAAGAGAAGCATGAAAATAACAGAAGAAATTATTCTTTTATATATACAATGTATATATGTATAATACTCAGAAAAATAAGGCCCTAGTAGCATCCTAGTTTTCCTGGGCTACTCACACCAGGGTTTAAGCTTCTTCTCCACCTGGACCAGTATAAAAATGCCCTCGTACTACTCTAATCAGAGTATTAAGTTTTCCCCTTTTCCGCACAGGCGAGTTGTAATTCTTCACCCTCTGTTCCTCAGTCAAATCAAACATCTTATTATTTTTCTATTCTCCAACTGAATAAAACTTTTAGTAATTTCCCTTTTTTTTTTTCGAGTCTTCCTTTCAGGAATCAGGCAGTTGCGACAGGACAAACCCAAGTAAGAACCTAACCCTAGTATCCTGACCATGAGTAGCCCTTTGAAGGGTTCCTGCCAGGTATTCCTGCTATCAAAATCATCTTTGAAAACGGACAACTAGAGGATTATTCCCCCCTTGGGAAAAGTTTGTAGTTTTAGCTTACAGGCCGCCCCCTTCACCGACGCGAGGAAGTTAGCAGGAAGAACAGAGGACACCGTGTCCCCCTCCCCCCCCCCGTTCTCCTGCGCCCGCCTTCCTCCCAGCACCGGAGTTTCCCGACGTCGGCTTATTTTTATCACCATGTACCCCTTTGTAGTGTCTTTGTTCTTATGTATATAAATGTACCTAGTTAGAATAAAGACTCAGATACTACACTTCGCACTGCAAACCTAGACTGAAGCCTCTTGGCTGAAAGCGCTAGTGCTTGAGTTGACTGTTAGATTAAAGGAAGTACATTGGAATTTACTTGCTATATTAATCCTATAAAAACTACCATTTTTACCATATTCCTTGTTCATTTGTAAGCCAGAAGCAGCAAGACAAGTAGCACATGACCAGTCCTTTTTAGGGACTATATACAAAGAAAAGCTAGTAGAAATTGTCTGTGCGTTGGCCCAGCAACGGACAAAACAAACTCGGAGTTATTTTTAACATAGTCTGATAGAGCAAAGGCTCTACTACTTACTTCCCTTTCAGGAGTCTTGAGAGAACATCTTCAGCTGGAAGACCCTGAGGCTGAAACGAGCTACCACTCGATGATATGTAACGCTGCTCAGAGCGATTAGTAAGATAGCACAGCAGAATAGACCTCTTGGAAACAAACAGCAAAATTAGTTTTGAATGCTTCTTGGACACGGACAAGAATAAAATCAAGGCTAAAAAATACAAGAGTTGTTAAAAAAGGAATAATTTGTAAAAAGATAGTAGGATCATAATAAAAAGAAAAACACTTAAACAAAAAATTGTATTGCTTAAAAATACCACAACTCCCTTTAAAATATGCCTCTAACTAGAGCAAGCCTCAGACAAGTGGAGCTAAATAACAGACCCTCTAATGTCCCAGTAGAAGAAGGGCTAATTGATGAATTAGTCTCAACAGTAGGGAGTAGTATGGATTCTGTAAGATTAGAAGCCATAGGAGAAAGATCAAAGCATCCTTACTAAACAACCCTCTAGCTTTAACAGGGGTTGGACTCACCTTCAGCTTGGGCAAACACAAGCCCAGCTATACAGGCATGCCCTCTGGCACCCCTTCTTCTAGGAGGAGAAGTACAGTTAGGCTTCCCAGAGATCCATATTTTGATGAAATTTTAACCTACAGATCATCCCCCCCTCTGTACCCAGGATGATGTAGGAGAAGTTAAAAAATTAATAAAACGGTAGATAGAAGAAGCTATCCAGAATGTCATAATTAGATAGCTGGTTAGGTGTGAACTAAATGGTGTGACGGCGAGATTTAACCTCACACTGAATAATATTGATGGAAATATGAAACATCTGCCACCCATGTTGGGTAATAGAGATGGGTGAATTGATCTTGAAAGGAGCAGCAAGAAGATGGCAAGGGCTAATGGCAGCAGCAATAAGAGCAAGCTCTGTTGAAGTGCGAGAAAAATTATAAGTAGAAAAATAATTGAGACAAACCTACCCTCACTCTCATAGAAGGATCTGCCATGATGCCTATAACAGAGGAAAATTAGCAGCCAAAAAAATTGACAAATTACAACCACCAAGCAATAACCACTACATCCTACAAGAAGGGACACCCCTCATACAATATATGAAAGAAAAAACAAACTTGACTATGACACCAGAAGAAAAGAGTATGGTCCAGGAATGCATGAAAGACTTAGGCATAAAATCCAGGACTGAAACAATAGAACCCCACAGAGATGAAAATCTAGAAGAAATAAACCGCCAAGAAGAGAAAAAGGACGGAATTGACAATACACAGGAAGGGGCGCTACCACCGCAACCACCCAACACAAAAAATAAAGAAACAACCGAAGTGAAAATTAATGCCAGTGAAGGTCCACAAATAATAGACACTCCCCTAGAAATAGATGCACCACACGGAAATAGGAAAAGCACTCAGATACCACTCCCTTGGATAACACAATCAGAAGCCCTGGCACACTAGAGCTCTTTGTGCCAACACCATCCTCTCCTCCCTGCCCATCTAGGCTGAAGGAAAGGGAAGAGGCCTGCAATAACCTCCCTAAAAAAAGTAGTAGGAGCAGTAAGGCCAGTTGGAAAGAGTGATAGCAAACTTAAATGAAAAGATTACAAACTTGGAAATTCATAGAAGTGATAACAAGGAATCAGTAACAGAAAAAGTGTGTCCAGAGCCAGAGGAAGTGGAAAACAATGAGGAAGCACCCCCTAAGAAAAAGAAAGATCCAGAAACTTGGCTGGCATTGAAAAGATTTGCAAAAGAAAATCAGAAAAAGAAAGGAAGAACAAAAAAGAACAAGCAAAAAACGGAGAGACAAGAGAAAAACCAATTCCCCAGAAAACCAAGAAGCCATCCCCAGAACAACCAGACACTACAGGTAAAAATAACTACAGACAGCTGCCCAACAAAAAGGCCCCTCAACAGAAGAAAAAGCCCACTATCCCAGGGAACAGAACACATTCCAGGCACCACCACAGAAAAGGTGGAACATTCTAAGCAAACAGGAGAGGTACCCACAAACGTGAGGAAGCCCCTCAGAACCAAAATGGAGGGAACAGGGAATACGTCACCAACACAGGTATCATCCCTCCAGAGATACAGTGGGCAACCCACACACTGGGCAACTTTCTACACCCACGCCATTGGAAACCATATCAGAGACATGGCAGATTTCCCAAAGAGGAAATTACCACTGGGCCCAAGGGCAAAGAGGAGGAGAACAGTGGCAAGAAGGAGGATATTTAGCGGCAGTGGCATGGAACTAATAGTATCTGAAGTGCCCCTCAATAGAACCCAACTCTCTGTTCTCAGTAAAGAGATCTTTTGTACAGACCTCCACCAAAGAACAAAGTATAAGCAGTTTTGGAGAATCTGGGAAGCTCAATGAATATAAACAAATGATTAAAAGAGCAAATAAACAAAAGATTTACAGACTCCCTTATGCCAAACAAACCATATGGAGGAATAGAATATGAAGGAAATAAAATAAGAGAAAAATACCTCCGCAACTCCCCATGAAAAAGAGAGAAAACCCTCCTACAAACTTCTTCTACAAAACTCCCAGGTTTAGAAACCATGGTACACTGTTTGAAAGAAACCATGAAGTAGGATTGTAAGAAAAAATCCTAAAGGATGTCATCCTAACATGAGCAAAAAGGAGATAGCAACCCTTAAGGATTTAGCACAGAATCAAGACCTGTCATTAAGAAAGCGGACAGTTTACAAGACGGAGCATTATAGTTCTGAAAAAAGAAAATTATATAATAATGGGAGAAGCACACCTAACAGATACAGAGACATACATTGCTCTGGAGAATCCAAATGAAGCCCGTGCTTACAAGCAGTAAAAAGAGAAAGTAAGATTTTGGTGAATAGATTTATACACTGATAATCAGCCTAATTATCACATATAACCTGGAGGAACAACAAAGGTATAAAGAGAAGTTTTCTAGCAAGCCAAGAACGAGTATTTAGATGCCCTATTGAACATGACCGTGTGCTTCTATCCCTCATTGTACATACTACCAAAAAGTTAGCCCACAAAAAGAAGGACCCAGAAACAGGCTTTGGTTCAACCAGGTAGACCAGTTTTTAAGTGATGTTAGGGCCCCCCCCCCTACAAGACCATAAATAACTCCTGACCACCTATCTTATACCCCTGATGGACTCTTTAGATTCTGCTTGAACTACCAAGAGACTACAGGATACCACACTTTCCTAAGGAAAATAAACACGTTGCCAAGTTTCTCACTAGACAGGCACCATAATATTTTCCTTTGACATAGTGGTCTCTATACCCCTCCATTCCCCAGGAAGCTGCATGGGTGTGGCAAACTTTTATGAAAAACATTACCTCATATTACAAGAAAAAATAAAGACAGACTACAATATGATTGCAGCCCCCTTACCGTACCTCATAAAAGAGGGAATAGACCATGTCTTATCAAGGCACACTCTTAAGATTCAATAATAATTTCTATATAGCAAGGCAAAGGTACAGTAACAATAGGAGCCTCAGTCATCAGTTGCAATATGCAGAAATCTTTGTACAATGCAAGCATAGAAATGAAAAAAGGAAAAAGCTTAAGACTCAGCCATCACAGTCCTTCGCTACAGATACATAGATGACATTTTTGGCATATTTACAGGCACCAGAGGCTGAACTCATAGAATATCATGGAGAACTAAATAAGATACAGCCCCGGATTTGAAATTTTTACAGTAGAATATAGTAAGAAAGAGCTCCCTTTCTTAGACACACTATTGGGGGGGGGGGGGGGTTGGGGGGGGTGGGGGGGGGGGGGGGGGGGGGGGTGGGGGGGGGGGGGGGGGGGGGGGGGGGGGGGGGGGGGGGGGGGGGGGGGGGGGGGGGGGGGTGTATCTAGATGAGTGCCACAAGGAAAAAAGGGGTGCAAACTACAGTGTTAACGCACAGTAACCATCAAAACACTCATCAATACCTGCACTTCCAAATCCTGTTCATCCTCCAAGAGCCTCAAGAAAACATTGGCCGTACATCACAAGCATTAAAGAATAAAAAAGAATAAGTGGAGGTGAGGTCCCCCAAACTAGATGAAGTCATAAAGAGACAAGGTGGATTAATTTTTAAGGAAAAGCATCTGATATTGCCCAATAGAACACTACTTAACATCTCTGAAAAGAATAGGAGAGGAAAACAGCCGAAAACCCTCATTAGAAAGAAAGGATAAACCCAGCACATACGGGTCGCTCTTATTTATCCCCTCGATTGTTATATTCCCCTTCCACTGGCAGAATATGTCCTTGAATAACTCCTCTCAGAAGAAATATGGGAATGGATTCATAGAAAAATGCGGAAGGGCGACGCCGGGGGGGGGGTTGGGCCTAGGTCCAAACCAACCCACAGGCCCGACCCATGTTGGGCCCATGAACGTCATGGGCGCCCCTTGCCCCCCATAGCAGCCCCCATTTATTACATTGAGCCCCTAGTACCAACGCACCGAACCAGAAACCTAACCTTCACATAAAACGGAATATACCGCTCCACCCCCCCTGAGCCAGAAAAATCCCCCTACACACCGCAACATATAACCCCCCACCCCATTCCCTCAATCCCTTGCCATACTCTGCACTACCCGATCTGCCCCCACAAAAGGCCAAGCCACGCTAGCTCACCAAGCCCCACCACACATTCCTCTCTAGCGATATCTATCCAACACGCTCTATCGCCGCCCCCACGGCCCCCAGTCCCTCCCACTACCCAACCCTGCCTCACCCATATCCTCCCACCCCCCTGGCCCCGAGACAACATACTGTGCTACTAGATTCACCATCAGCTTCGACCACATCAACTTATATCCAGTCGCATATAGACCACCTACCGCACAACACAATCCCATCACTGTCCATCAATTCCCGTCCTCCCGCCTGCCCCACGCAACTCAATGACCTCCACGGCCAGAATAATGGGTTTTATATACAAAACCATAACCTACCGCCCCACACTATACCATAATTGAATAAAGAACAGACGCGTCTGTTAACACCGCAAAACAAAGAACCGAAAAACGAAACAAAAACACACGAACACCCTACGCACAAGCAAAATAATGCATTCAGATAACACTAAAAGCACAACAGAAGCCCAGTCCCCCACAGTAAAAAGAAATTGAAATCTCGAATCATACAAAATAAAACCACAAAAGTGAAGAGGAAGAAGATTTTAATTATAACTAATATCAAAATATAGTCTAAATTTCAAAAAATATAAAGACAAGGCAGTAGGCGAGTACGGAGTTTGCATTCCAACAGCTAAAAAGGAGAGGATCAGGGAAAACACAACCCCACAATCCTCTCAGACACCCTCCTCCGCTGCAAAACCCCTCACACCAACAAAAATCTATCAAAAAAGATATAGATAATCCTCAAAATAATATAAAGCTGACATATTAGAAAAATCTAACACCAAAAAAGCCTTACAAATAATAACAGCGCCGTCATTGTACTCTACTATCAAGGAATGGATGTCCCCCCCTTCCTCACCACTGATAGAAGTACAAATCAACATAAATAATGCCCTAAGACAACAACGCCATAAAAAATATTACACATTAAAATATATCACTATCAGAAAAATAACAAAAGAATTGATTAAACATGGGGCAAACAACAATAATAAAAAAGCCAATAACAAAAACAAGAAATACTAGAATGATTAAGAGTTTTTTTTAAAGTTATATATATGACTTTTTAGTAAAATCAAAAAGTCAGAAGAAGGAGAGGAATCAAGCTATTGAATATAGAAAAATGAAACTAATATGAAAACCACCCCATATATAACGGAGAAAGAGTAACCGATGTGAAATTAACTGAAGGAAATTCCCAATTTTTATATATATAACACTGTATATATGTATTTTACTTCACCGAAAACATAAGGCGCTTGTTCGCAACCACTAGTTCCCTGGGCTACCACCCGACCAGGGTATTTAGCAATCTCACACCCCGAGAACAGTATAAACCATGCCCTTCTTACCTACTCCATTAATTGAGTCAACCGATTAAGTTTTCCGGCCATTTCCGGTCCACAGTGCCGTAGTTGTATCTTCAACACCGCTTAAGTCCCTCAAGGTCAAAAACATCTTATATTTTTCTATCTCGCCGTAACTGATAAAACTTTTAGTAATTTCCCCCCTTTTTTTTTTTTTACATTTCGAGTTCTTTCAGGATCAGGCAGTTGCGACAAGGACGAACCCAAGTAAGGAACCTAACCATAGTATCCTGACCATGAGTTAGCCCCTTTGAAGGGTTCCTGCCTACGGTTCCAAGGGCTATCAAAATCATCTTTGAAAAGGACAACAGGGAGGATTGTCCCCCTTGGATTAGAAATGTTTGTAAAGTTTTAGCTACAGGCCGCCCCGTTGCACCGACGGCAGACGGGGAGGAAAGGTGGAAGCGACAGGGATTAGGAACAGGAGGACACGCCCCCCACCCTTCCCCCCCCGTCTCCTGCGTCATCCCGCCTTCCTCCCAGCAGCCGGAGTTTCCGGACGTCGGCTTAGTTTTTTAAATACCTTGTACCCTTTGTAGTGTCTTTGTTCTTATGTTTATAATGTACCTAGTTAGAATAAAGACTCAGTCTACCGACAGACTCTCACTGCACCTGATGAAGCCTCTGGCTGAAAGCGCTAGCTAAGTGCTTGAGTTGACTGTTAGATTAAGGAAGTACATGGAAGTTTTACTTGCTTTATTAATCCTATAAAAACTAACGTACCATTTTTTATTAACCATTATTCCTTGTTCTTGTAAGCCCAGCAAGACAAGTAGCACATGACCAGTCCTTTTTAGGGACTATTATACAAAGAAAAAGCTAGTAGAAATTGTCTGTGTTGGCCTAAAGAAACACAGCAAGACAAAACAAACTCGGAGTTATTTTTAACAGTCTGATCTGGTTATAGAGCAAGGCTCTACTACTTTACTTCCCCCACCCACCCTTCAGGAGTCTTGAGAGAAACTTCAGCTGGAAGACCCTGAGGCTGAAACGAGCTACCTCGATGATTGACCTGCCTCAGAGGATAGCACAGCAGAATAGCCTCTTGGAAACAAACAGCAAAAAAACAATTAGTTTTGAATGCTCTTGGACACGGACAAGAAGTAAAATCAAGGCTCTCTGAAAAAAATACAAGAGTTGGTTAAAAAAGGAATAATTTGTAAAAAGATAGTAGGATAATAATAAAAAGAAAAACTCTTAAACAAAAAATTGTATTGCTTAAAATACCACAACTCCCTTTAAAATATGCCTCTAACTAGAGCAAGCCTCAGACAAGTGGAGCTAAATACAGACCCTCTAATGTCCCAGTAGAAGAAGGGCTAATTGATGAATTAGTCTCAACAGTAGGAGTAGTATGGATTCTGTACAGATTAGAAGGCCATAGGAGTAAAAGAGTCAAAGCATCCTTACTAAACAACCCTCTAGCTTTAACAGGGGGTGGACTCACCCTTCAGCTTGGGCAAACACAAGCCCAGCTATACAGGCATGCCCTCTGGCACGCAGGCCCTTCTTCTAGGAGGAGAAGTACATTTAGGTTCCCAGAGGATCCATATTTTGATGTACCGCTAAAATTTTAACCTACAGGATCATCCCCCCCTCTCTACCCAGGATGAAGAAGCAGAAGTTAAAAAATTAACAAAAATGTATAAAGAAGAAGCTATCCAGAAAGCCATAATTAGATACCTGGATAGGTGTGAACAAAAAGGTGTGACGGACAGATTTAACCTCACACTGAATAAAATTGATGGAAATATGAAACATCTGCCACCCATGTGGGTAAAACTCAGGGGCGGGATTTAGAGATGGGTGAATTGATCTTGAAAGGAGCAGCAAGAAGATGGCAAGGGCTAATGGCAGCAGCAATAAAGAGCAAGCTCTGTTGAAGTGCGGAGAAAAATTAATAAGTGAGAAAAATAGATTGAGACAAACATACCCTCACGAGCTCATAGAAGGCGGGGAGGTCTTGCCATGAGAGGACACTCGCGTGCCTATTACCTGAGGAAAATTAGCAGCCAAAATACAATTGACAAATTACAACCACCAAAGCAATAACCACTAATCCTACAGAAGGGACACCCCTCATACAATATATGAAAGAAAAAACAAACTTGACTATGACACCAGAGAAAAGAGTATGGTCCAGGGCATGCATGAAAAGACTTAGGCATAAATCCAGGACTGAAAACAATAGAACCCCACAGAGATGAAAATCTAGAAGAAATAAACATAGAGGAAGAGAAAATAGAAGGAATTGGACAATACCCACACGGAAGGGCGCTACCACCCCCACCACCTAACACAGAAGATAAAGAAACAACCACCAAGTGGAAATTAATGCCAGTGAAGATCCACAAATAATAGACACTCCCTAGAAATAGATGCAAGCCACAGGGAGATAGGGAAAGCACTCAGATAACCCACTCCCTTGGGATAACACAATCAGAAGCCCTGGCACACTAGAGCTCTTTGTGCCAACACCACTCCTCTCCTCCCTGCCCATCTAGGCTGAAGGAAAGGGAAAAAAGAGGCCTGCAATAACCTCCCCTAGAAAACAGTAGTAGGCAGCAGTTACGGCAGTTGGAAGAGTGATAGCAAACTTAAATGAAAAGATTACAAACTTGGAAATTCAATTAGAAGTGATAACAAGGAATCAGTTAACAGGAAAAAAAAAAAAAAAAAAAAAAAATAAAAAGTGTGTCCAGAGCCAGAGGAAGTGGAAAACAATGATAGGAAGCACCCCCTAAGAAAAAGAAAGATCCAGAAACTTGGCTGGCAATTGAAAAGATTTGCAAAGAGAAAATCCAGAAAAAGAAAGAAAGGAACAAAAAAAGAACAAGCCAAAAAACGGAGAGACAAGGAGAACGAAAACCAATTCCCCAGGGGAAACCAAGAAGCCATCCCCAGAACAACCAAACCAAATACAGGGCAAAAAAACAACAGACAGCAGCCCAACAAAAAGGCCCCTTCAACAGAAAAAAAAGCCCACTATCCCAGGGAACAGAATCACATTCCAGGGCACCACCACAGAAAAGGGAGGAACACAAACAGGGAGAGGTACCCACAGGGAAAAACGGTGGAGGGAAGCCCCTTCCAGAAACAGAAAACGGAGGTGAACAGGGAATACCAACACAGGTATCATACCCTCCAGCCAGATACAGATGGCGGCGCTCATCCCCCTCTCGAGCTGAGGCAACCTTCACTCCAACACCCTCTAGATCAGAAGACGTGCCAGATTTCCTCAAAAGGAAATTAAACCCCACTGGTCCTCAAGGGCAAGAGGAAGAAACAGTTGGCAAGAAGAGCTCTCCCATAACGGCAGTGGGCATGGAACTAATAAATCTGAAGTTCCCTCATAGAACCCCAACTCTCCTGTTTCTCCAGTTAATAAGGTGCAGTCTCTTCTGTAACCTTAGTTACCTCCACCAAAGAAAGCAGTATTTGAGAATCCATGGAAGCTCAATGAATAATTAAAAGCATCGCAAATAAACACAAAGCGTACACACTTCCCCTATCCAAACAATGGAGGAATTGAATAGAAGACATAAAATAAGTAGAAAATTAGATCCCTCCGTCAACCCCCTCTGAAAAAGAGAGTCACAACCCCCCTACAAGAAAAACTCGAGCCCCTCCCATTTAGAACCCATGGTACACTGTAAATCCATTGAAGTAGGAGAAAAAATCCTAAAGGGATGTCATCCTAACATGAGCAAAAAGGAGATAGCAACCCTTAAGGATTTAGCACAGAATCAAGACCTTGTCATTAAGAAAGCGGACAAAGACGGAGCATTAGTAGTTCTGAAAAA
>NW_028234665.1:0-5702 GCF_977035675.1 Penaeus japonicus | reverse complement strand
ATATTATATATATATATATATATTATATATTATATATATCTATGACATTTATTATACCTATATAGTATATTTATATAGATGTTATATATGTATATTATATGTAGATATTTATATATATACACGTTGCATATACATATATATATTTATATATATATATATATTATATATAGATATAAAATATATAGATTACATGTATCTATATTATATATATTATATATATTTATTTATATATAAATATATATACACCATATATTATCTTATATATCTATATATATATCTATTATATAATATATACTATTATGTATATATATTAATTTTTATATATATATATATATATTATATTTATATATACATCTATATATATATATATATATATATATATATATATATTATATATATCTATTTATATATGACTTATATATTTATATATATATATATTTATATATATTATATATATATATATATATATATCTATATAATATATATATATATGTCTGTAGTATGTCTTCTTGACACATCCACGTTTTCACACACACACACCAACACACACACACACATTATATATATATATATGTGTGGTTGTGATGTGTTTGTGTGTGTGTTGTATGTTGGTGTTGCGTATGTGTGTGTGTGAATATGAATATAAAATCGTCTATGAATTTTATATATATTATTACATCTATCTGTTTACTTGTTTCATATAGTATAAGACTGTTATCTATATACAGTGTGTGTCTGTATAACAATTTTGACTTTGATGTTGAGAAACAAAGCATAATCTGATACCTTTTGCGCAGAAAATGTTATTGATTCTTCCAAATTGGTTAACGCGGCCTGTTATTGGATCTGTCTATGTGATGGGTTAATGAAAATGGACAGTTACTTTTATAAATTGCATTTATTGGATATCCAACACAACGGCCCCGCATATTCTTGAAAGTTCCCCTTTCTAAAACAATCAAGCATACACACACATACAGGTTGAATGTGTCTGTGGATTGATAGATACATGAATATAGAAGAATAGAAAGATGAATAGATATATTGGCAGAATAAGAAGTGGGATAGTCATCTATCTATATATACACATTATTTCATGTATATATTTTATATTTATAGATATTTAGAGATTGAGTGATATATATATATGTAATAGAGATATATATATATTTATGTAGATATATATATATATAGATACTTATTTATAGAGATTGATGATATATAGATATATATATATATATATATATAGGTATTGGTATATACGGATAGAGAGTTTTTTATATATTTATAATAGAGATTATATTATGTGAGTTGTGTATATATACTATACATATACATAATACTTAATACTTATATATATATGTAGATATTATATATATATTATATTTATAAATTATGTATATATTTATATATATATACAATATATATTTATATCTATATATAATATATATATATATATCATATATATACATATATATATATATTTATATGTATATATATGTATATATATATATATATATATATATTATTTATATAGAATTATATATATAGGTATTATATGATTATTTATTTATATATATATGTATATATATAAATATATATATTTAATTATATATATAGATATAATGGATATATATGTATATATATTTTTATATATATATATATATTATATATATACTTATATATTATATACATACATAAATATATATATATAGTTTATATATATATATTATGTATATATATCGTATATATATATATATATATATATATATATATATATATATATATATATATATTATCTGTGTATGTGTGTCATGTATATATGTATATATATAATAGATAGATAGATATATATATATATATATATAGATATGATTTTTATATATATGTATATATATTACATATATGTACTTATGTTTATAAACATAATATTTGTTTTATATATTAGATATATATATATATATATTTAGCTATATTTAGATATATTAGTACATAAAAAATGTACAATATAATACATTATGTTATATATATCTATTATATACTTTATCTATTTTTTTATTAATATATATAGCTTTATTATGTGTACTTTCACCAATTATATAGATATATATGATATTTATTATATATATATATATATGTATATATATAAATATATATGTATTTATATATATAAATATATAGGTCTATATATACATCTATATTAGATATATATATATATAGATATATATATATATATATATCTATTATAGATAGTTAGATACATATATAACACACATTTATATTATCTTAAAATATTATATATCTATTATAGATATATATATATTATATATATCTATATATATTATACATATATACATATATATATTTATATCATATATATATATATATATATATTATATATATATATATATCTATATATAATTATATTTTCTACATAATACACACACACACACACACACACACCACAACACACAATATATATATATATCTATTATATTATATATTATATATTTATATATTTCTATACATATATTTATATCTAATGTAAACACACAATAAATATAAACACACAGGAAACACAACAAATATAGGTATATCCATACATATTATATATATAGTATATATATATATTATATATATATATATATATATAAATATATATATGTCTACACACAAATAAATATAAACACACAAGGAAAACACACACAAATTTATATGTATATATACATATATATATATTATATATTATATATATATATATATATATATATATATCTATATATATTATATGTATTTATATATACTATATACTATTTGTGTGTGTGTTGAAATATGTGTGTATGTATCTATATTTATATATATATTATCTTATTTATAAATATATATATATCATATATTATATATATAATATATATATATATATAGATATATATATTATATATCTATAATATATATATGTATCATATATAGATGCGTGTGTTTGTGCGTGTTTATTTGTGTGTTTGTGTATGTATGTGAGTATTTGCATCTGTAATGTATGTTTATATATACCTTATTATATATATATATATATATATTTATATATATATATATCACTATATATCTATGTGTGGGTGTGTGTGTGTGTGTGCGTGTGCGTGTGTGTGTGTTGTGTATGTGTTTATGTGGTAGAGTGTGTGTGTGTGTGTGCGTGTATGTGTGTGTGAGTGTTGTGTTTGTGCTTCTGGATGTGTGAGTGCTGTGTGTGTGTGTGTTGTATAATATCTATATATCTATATATTATATTTATATATATTCTATTTATATATATTATACCATATATATATATATGTACATTAATATCTATGTATTATCCATATATATAATATATATATATATATATATATATATATATTTATATATATTTGTATATTTATTGTTTAATATATATATATTTATATATATGTATGTCTCTATATATATACATATATATATATATTTATATATATATATATGTAATATTATCTTTGTATGTATATTCTATGTATAATATCTATGTTATGCATATATATATGTATATATTATATTTAAATAGTATATATATATATATATATATATATATGTATATAGATACATGGTTTATATTATATATAAATATATATAATATATATATATATATATATATATAATAATATATATATATGTGTAGTGTGTGTGTGTGTGTGTGTGTGTGTGTGTGTGTTTGTGCATATAAATGTTGCACACACCACCACACACACACACACACATCACTTATCCCTAATGAATATATAATCTTTGAAATAAGTTTATATATTATGATGATAGAAAAACACCAATAACAACAAAATAACATTACCTGTATTTCATATAGGAATACCGGGCACTTTCAATTTTCCATTGCATATCCTTATACATATGTAGGAGGTAAAATTTTTAAGAGCCGAACGTTTATGTATTACATTCATATATTGTTATAACAGCATCTAACAGGGGTTTGCCAAAAAAACAAAGAATGAATAACCTGAAATAATTACTAATGCCAAAATATGTATGATTTATGGGCATTATCCAATCTTTACAATATGAGACTTTAAGATCAATAAGCCCATTAAAATACAATTTAGGACCACTAAGTTCTATTGCGCAAGTGTATTCTTTTTCTTACAGAGAATGCTCCACTATGCAGGATGGTCTGAAGAAATGAGTACTATCTTACCATGAAGGCAAAAATCCACGCTGACTTTTTGAGTGTCTTCTAGACATGTTGGACCAAAATTGAGCATGAATATGGATTTTGAGTGAGTTGATTCTGTGTATACATGCGACATTTGCGCATTGTTTATTGTGTGTGGTATTTTCCTACGAGAATTCTGGATTTCAAGGATTCAGATATATTGATGTTGAGGCTTACTTGTCCCAACAGCTGAGGATATAGTCGCATGGTGCAGCATTTCAGTTTTTCAACAAGAGATCGTAAAGATCGGCAGCAGTAGAAATCAGCGCTCATAAAACTGCCTTGACCGATACGCCTTTAGCCACAATGATATAATATCTGACATGTGTGATAACTTGTTTTGTGGAGTGTATCAAATAAAATAACAATGTTATATGCAGTAATTGATATTCTGTTCTCTGTATGGGCTCATAAGCATCTTCTATAAGGCACCATAACTAGTTAATATAGATTAACTGAAGCAATATCTACCGTGCTTCGATCGTTTTTTTTTTCAATAACATTTGATTTAAAATAAATGAAGAAAAAAAAAAAACTAGAAAATCTATGCTTGAGAAGTCTATAAATATTTAAAGGTCTATAAGTTTATGTTGTTTAACATTTTAATATTTAAATTTGAAAATCTTTTAGATTGAATTTCAATTTAGCCCCCCCCCAAACATATTTAAAAAAATGTTTTCCCCCGGAAATAAATAGAACTGTTTTTTCGGTTGAATGTCTTACTATTTCATTCCAAATCACCAATTACGGATCTGTTGTTACAAAAGCTCAAGACTTTTCTTTTTCTTTGATTTCCAGTTGAGATTAAATATCTCACAGACGGGGCACAGGAAGACTTCTATTTCATGTGAGCTGTCAGGGCAGCCTTGGGACGTGTACTAAGATAATTTTTTGTTACACGCAGTCTTCATAGTACAATACTTCCTCTATCATGGTCAAGCCTGGACTCGTTAAAATGAGCTGCCAGGATCATTCTGGCTCCTCCTAGTGATTTAGTTACTAGCCTTCTTTTGTGGAGGCATAATCTTTACTTAGGACACCCGAATCAATTAAAAGGCAAACCCAAATTATGCAAGTCATCCAGCCTCTACCAGACTCGCAGTCACCAAAACTTAAGGTGCACAGACGACCTTACACCAGATAACGGGATCTTTGCAAACTAACTCTTGGTTTCTCACACAGCCAGGCTGTTGATATGCTTTGATTCTCAAAACAGACACTATTGGTCGATTCTCAGACGCCACCGACTATGAGGGCCAGTGATACTCTCCCAAAAATATCAAGATTCCCAAAGTAGGGCTACCTTATGAGCAGCAGATTATACCCATTTTGGCTATGCTGATCGCCGCTGTGATCTTGTGGCGCTTCCGCAGAAGGACGACAGCGAGGGTTTGTGACTTGTCAGATGTGATTCAATACTTCAAGATTTCAAAAAACGGGATCTACGTAGTAGATTGATTAAGCCAAG
>NW_028234664.1:2500-12500 GCF_977035675.1 Penaeus japonicus | reverse complement strand
CCTGAAACTTGCGGGCGTCCTGGCTGGCCTCGGCCCGGGGCGCGCGGCGGGCGCGCGGCGGGCGCGGGTGGCGGGCGCCTCCCTCCTGCAGGGATCGGGTGGTTTGCCTCCTGTCGAGCCGCCACTCCGGCTCGGGCCACCTGAGGCTTGCGGGCGGCCTGGCCTGGGCCCGTGGCTGGGCGGGCGCGGGTGGCGGGCGCCTCCGAGCCGGGGCGGCGGTGTGCCTGTCGCCTTCTCGGGGGGCGCCTCCTTCCTAGGGGGATTGGTTTGATCCTCTTCCTCTTCCTACTCCTCTCGAGCCCCCGCTTCGGCTCGGGCCTCCTGTGGCGGCGCCGAGCCGCCTGCCGAGTCCTCGGCGGGCCCCTCCCTCCTCGGGAGACTGGTTTGTTCCTCCTCCTCTCGAGCCTCCGCTTCGGCTCGGGCATCCTGTGGCGGCGCGAAGGCGCCTGCCGCCTTCTCGAGGGGGGCGCCTCCCTCCTTTGGGGGATTGGTTTGTTCCTCCTCCTCTCGGGCCTCCGCCCGGTGCATTCCCCATTGCAGGCGGCGCCGGCCTTGGGCGCGAGCCCTCGGCGCAGGTCGCGGGGAGGGCGCCTTGACGCGGAGTGCGGCGGCATCCTGTCCAGGTGGGCGGGCCTGGGCGCGAGCCTCCCGCGCGGGTGCGGGGGTTCGGCTTGGGCGGCGTTGCTGACCTCCCGGGCCCTAACCAGCCGTCCGGATATATGTATGGGGAGGCTCCCGCCTGGCCGCTCCTGGGGGCGGTGGCCGTGAGTTTTGCCTCCTCCCGAGCCGCCACTTCGGCTCGGGCCTCCTGAGGCTTGCGGGCGGCCTGGCGTGGGCCCGTGGCCGGGCGGGCGCGGGTGGCGGGCGCCTCCGAGCCGGGGGCGGCGGTGCGCCTGTCGCCTTCTCGGGGGGCGCCTCCTTCCTTGGTGGACTCCTTGGCTTGTGTTATTTTCCTCCTCCTCCCGGGCCGCCGGTCCGGCTGTGGCACGGCATGGCATGGCATGGGGTCGCGGGCGGGCGGGCGAGAGCCTCCTTCGTTTGGTGCATTGGCTTGTGTTTTCCCTCCTCTCGGGCCGCCGGTCCGGCTGTGGCATCCAGTGCATTCCCCCATTCCAGGTGGCGCGGGCCTTGGGCGCGAGCCCTCGGCGCGGGTCGCGGGGAGGGCGCCTTGGCGCGGAGTGCGGCCGGTCATTCCTGTCCAGGTGGGCGGGCCTTGGGCGCGAGCCTCCCGCGCGGGTGCGGGGGTTCGGCTTGGGCGGGGTTGGTGCGGTCCCGGGCCCTAACCAGCCGTCCGGATATATGTATGGGGAGGCTCCCGCCTGGCCGCTCCTGGGGGCGGGGGCCGTGAGTTTTGCCTCCTCCCGAGCCGCCACTTCGGCTCGGGCCTCCTGAGGCTTGCGGGCGGCCTGGCCTGGGCCCGTGGCCGGGCGGGCGCGGGTGGCGGGCGCCTCCGAGCCGGGGGCGGCGGTGCGCCTGTCGCCTTCTCGGGGGGCGCCTCCTTCCTTGGTGGACTCCTTGGCTTGTGTTATTTTCCTCCTCCTCCCGGGCCGCCGGTCCGGCTGTGGCACGGCATGGCATGGCATGGGGTCGCGGGCGGGCGGGCGAGAGCCTCCTTCGTTTGGTGCATTGGCTTGTGTTTTCCCTCCTCTCGGGCCGCCGGTCCGGCTGTGGCATCCAGTGCATTCCCCCATTCCAGGTGGCGCGGGCCTTGGGCGCGAGCCCTCGGCGCGGGTCGCGGGGAGGGCGCCTTGGCGCGGAGTGCGGCCGGTCATTCCTGTCCAGGTGGGCGGGCCTTGGGCGCGAGCCTCCCGCGCGGGTGCGGGGGTTCGGCTTGGGCGGGGTTGGTGCGGTCCCGGGCCCTAACCAGCCGTCCGGATATATGTATGGGGAGGCTCCCGCCTGGCCGCTCCTGGGGGCGGGGGCCGTGAGTTTTGCCTCCTCCCGAGCCGCCACTTCGGCTCGGGCCCCCTGAGGCTTGCGGGCGGCCTGGCCTCGGTCCGTGGCCGGGCGGTCGCGGGTGGGGGCCGCCTCCGAGCCGGGGCGGCGGTGCGCCTGTCGCCTTCTCGGTGGTCGCCGTATCATTAAAAAAACTCCTTGGCTTGTGTTACTTTCCTCCTCCCGGGCCGCCGGTCCGGCTGTGGCATGGCATGGCATGGCATGGGGTGGCGGGCGGGCGGGCGGGCGAGAGCCTCCTTCGTTTGGTGCATTGGCTCGTGTTTTTTTCTCCTCTCGGGCCGCCGGTCCGGCTGTGGCTTGCTGTGGCGGGGGCCTCCTTCGTTGGTGGATTGGCTCTTGTTTTTCCTCCTCTCGGGCCGCCGGTCCGGCGGTGGCATGGCATGGCATGGGGTGGTGGGCGGGCGAGAGCCTCCTTCGTTGGTGGATTGGCTTGTGTTTTTCCTCCTCTCGGGCCGCCGGTCCGGCGGTGGCATGCTGTGGCATGGTGTGGCGGGCGGCGGCTCTCCCTCGGGCCGCCCGAGCGCAGAAGGCGTTGCTCTCTCCGCCCCAGCCGGCCGACCTTTGGGGTTGCCGTGGCGCCTGGGCGCCCCTGCCTTGGCGTGCGCATTTGGGTCCAGGCGGGCCTCCTCCCCTTTGGAGCCGCCCCGGTGGCGTGGGTGTTGCGGATTTTGCGGTGTTGTTGTGGTCTCGGGCCCTAACCAGCCGTCCGGATAATGGCAGGGGGGAGCCGTCCGCAGCGTGGGCGGATGCCTGGCCTCGGTTGTGCCCCGCCGAGCCGGCTCTGTCCTTAATCCCCCCTGCCTTTCCAGGCCTGCGCCCTCCCCCTGAGCGCACAGGACGCAGCGATTTTCGCCGAGCGATTGCGGCCCCTCTCCCCCTCGCTCGGTGCGCCGCGTCTCTTCTGCTCGTCGGCGGGCCGGCCAAACCCTCCCCCCCTCTCTCTTCCCCGGGAGCGGCGGGCGTTAAACCCCGTCTGGCCCACCTCTCACAGCAATAGCCGTGGGCTCGCGCCCTTCTGGTTGGCCCGAGGCCGCCGAGGTAACCAGTCCTCGCGCCGCCGACGGCCGGCCGGGCCCTGCCCTTCATATATGCGGCTGCCCAACCCTTCTCTGTTTCCGTTCGGAATTGTTTCCCGAGTGCCCTTCGCGGCCTCACCCTCGCGCGATCCGCGGCCGATAACGCCGAGTTAGATCCCGGGTGTGCGTAACCTGCGACGAGAGGAAGCTCTTTCGGCAATCACCGACTTTGATCCGCCCATGTGATTGACATGTTTTTACCTTTTGGTTCTTGCTCGACGCTCGGGTGCCTTTCCCCCCCCTTGCTGTCGGGCTCGGCCCACGCCTTGGGCGCTGCCCCTCCCTCTCCTCCTTCTGTTCTTCCCGCCTCTCCTCTGGTGTCTCCTACGCGGGTCCTCTGCCCCTTTTGGGGGTCGGCCACGGTAGGAGGATGGAGGACGACTCGGGCGCTGGAGGAACGGGCCAGTGAGTGGCTTGGAATTGGCCATCTTTTTGGAGGGAGGGTGCGTGCTTTTTTGGCTGGGTTTTTACTTGGAGGTTTTATTCTGGCCCGACGAGTTCCCCCTTTTCCCCTCGTAGCGGCGCCGATAGCCCCTATTTTGAACGCCCTCGAAAACTCTCCAACTCTCTCTCTCTGCTGCTGCTGCTGCTGCCGCCGCCAGCCTCCCCCCCCGAAAAAGGAGAGGAAGAGGTGGTGGGTGGCGGTGGCGGAGGCGCGAGCGAAGAAAAGAACCAAGGCGGGAAGCAGTAGAGCTTGCCTCCATCGGAAGACGGCCCCCGTCTTCCGTCGCCGGCCTCCGCTGTGGCGCGGGACGCGGCGGCGGCGGCGGGTCGTTGACGACTGGTGTGCTATTATTGCCATGTGCTACCTGGTTGATCCTGCCAGTAGTCATATGCTTGTCTCAAAGATTAAGCCATGCATGTGTAAGTACAGGCCGACTTAAGGCGAAACCGCAGACGGCTCATTAAATCAGATACAACTCATTGGATCTCTGCTGAACCGCATTACTTGGATAACTGTGGTAATTCTAGAGCTAATACATGCCTTTGGAGTCTCCGACCGCGAGGGAGGAGCGCTTTTATTAGACCAAAACCCCGTGCGCGCGGCTCGCGAGGGCCGCGCGCCCGGGGTTTTGGTGAAACAGAATAACTTTTGCCGCCGCGTCCTGCAGGCGTCTGCCTTATCAGCTCTCGATTGTAGGTTAAACGCCTACAATGGCTATCACGGGTAACGGGGAATCAGGGTTCGATTCCGGAGAGGGAGCCTGAGAGACGGCTACCACATCTAAGGAAGGCAGCAGGCGCGCAAATTACCCACTCCCGGCACGGGGAGGTAGTGACGAAAAATACTGTTGCGAGCCCCGAACGGGGCTTCGCAATTGGAATGAGTACACTTTAAATCCTTGTACGAGGATCAAGTGGAGGGCAAGTCTGGTGCCAGCCGCCGCGGTAATTCCAGCTCCACTAGCGTATATTAAAGTTGTTGCGGTTGAAACGCTCGTAGTTGGAACTCTGCTCCGGACCGGCGGTCCGCCTTAGCGGCGGTCACTGCCGGGTTCCGAGCTGTGTCCCCGCCGGCTTGCAGGGGGTTTGTATGCCCTTAACCGGGTGTCCCCTTGTGGCCGGCACGTTTACTTAAAATTAGAGTGCTCAGAGCAGGCTGACGATTGCTTACAGCCCGAATGGTCGTGCATGGAATGATGGAAGAGGACCTCGGTTCTATTTTGTCGGTTTTTCGGAACCCGAGGTAATGATTAAGAGAAGCAGACGGGGGCATTCGTACTGCGACGCTAGAGGTGAAATTCTTAGACCGTCGCATGACGACCTAATGCGAAAGCATCTGCCAAGGATGTTTTCATTGATCAAGAACGAAAGTTAGAGGTTTGAAGGCGATCAGATACCGCCCTAGTTCTAACCTTAAACGATGCTGACTAGCAATCCGCCGCAGTTATTCCCATGACCCGGCGGGGAGCTTCCGGGAAACCAAAGTCTTTGAGTTCCGGGGGAAGTATGGTTGCAAAGCTGAAACTTAAAGGAATTGACGGAAGGGCACCACCAGGAGTGGAGCCTGCGGCTCAATTTGACTCAACACGGGGAAACTCACCAGGCCCGGACACCGGAAGGATTGACAGAATGAAGGCTCTTTCTCGATTCGGTGGGTGGTGGTGCATGGCCGTTCTTAGTTGGTGGAGTGATCTGTCTGGTTAATTCCGATAACGAACGAGACTCTAGCCTGCTAAATAGTCGACGGGTCTCGTCCTCGCGCGCCTTCCAGGGCGGCGACGAGTCGGGTCGACGGAAAGGTGAGAGTGCTCGCTAGCTTTTTTTGGCTGGCTTGCCCCCTCTCCAAATCGCGGTCCGTCGAGAGGGGCTCCGACGGTGGTGGTGGTGGTGGCGGCGGTGGTCTGCTGCGCGCGTGTGCACTGGCAGTTCTCCCCCCCTCCCCCCGCCCCCCTGAAGACCCCCTCCCGGCTTGGAAGGGCCCTGTCGAAGGTAATAGTGCAGCGGTGGATGTACTGCAATGACCCCTTCTTCTTTCGACGCCATTACGGGGGGCTCTCGGGTCGGCTCCCGACTCTCCTCCTCCTTCTGTGATAGGCTCTGGTACCCCTCTGTCTCTCTCTCGCTGTAGGAGGGAAAGGAGGCGGGTGGGGCGAAGGTGGAGGCACCGAACCCCAAAGTTAGTCTATTTCCCGCCCCCGCCTTGGTTACCGGGACTTTTCGTGGCCAGTGGTGCGCGACGACGGCCGTGTCGCGGTCTGTGCTTTGCTTTTGTTTTTGTCAAACGAATTGTTTACTTCCCCTCGGCCCCCCGGTCGAGTGGGAGGCGAGCGAGTCGCGTGCGAACTCGAAAAAACCCTCTCCAAGACTCTTAACGGGGGATCACTTGGCTCGTGGGTCGAGGAAGACCGCGGCAAAAAGCGTAGTCTGATGGCTATCGCAATTGTCCCGTGATTCCATCGACGTGTCGAACGCACATTGCGGCGGCCCTGTGCCTTCTTCGAAGGACGGCCGCCACCCTCCCTCGAGTGTCGTGACGTTGCCTACCGGGAGACAGTATGGACGGCTGCGGCGGCCCCCCCGCCGCCCGTTCTCCGGTAGGCCGACACAGTGTTTCTGTTGAGAGTGAGGCGAAAGATCGCCGTGCGTGGGCCTCCGTGCCGCCCCAGAAAGCTGGCGAGGTGTGGAGGCCTGCTAAGCACCATGGGGCGAGCTGTTGACCTTGCCGTGGGTGCGAGGCCGGGGGCTCGTCCCCCTTTGCCTTTGCACCGCTAGGCGCCCTGAGGAGTTCGCTGGACTTCTGAAGGAAGGCGCTCGGGAGGAAGGTGTGGGAGGTTGTTCTCCACATCCCCGCCTTCTCTGTTTGCCGCTCCTCCTTCCCCCCCTCCGCGAGGGGTCTCTCTCTCTCTCTCTCCGTCTGCCGCCCCCTGTGACGGCAAGGAAAAGAGGGAGGAGGCTCTCTCAAGGGCTCGGAGGGTGCGTGTGCTGGAGCGCTTTGGAAGCAGGCAGGCAGGCGAGCAGGCAGGGCTGGCCAGGCCAGACCAGTGTCTGATGAGAGAGATGTAAAGAAAAGGCTTTAGCCGGCTTGGGCCGGTTATTCCTTTGGGTTGAGGAGCCGCTCCGCGCCAAAAGTCTCTGTTGGCGGGGTTAAGGCGCTGCATAAGAAGGTGTGGGCCTGGGGTTGGGGCGAGGCCGCATGGCGCGCCCCCATACGTCCAGGTGTTCCCATGACCGTCCTTAACCCCCCACCTCCCCGGCTTGGCGGAGGTAACCTGTCGCCAAAAAAAAAAAAAAAAAAAAAAAAACACCAAAAAAGCTACGGCTCTCCTCGTCGGTAGTGGACGACTAGCCGGCTAATCTCAAAAGGGCGGCGGGAAGAGACGGCCGTGTCTCTCTCCCGTTACGTCCCGTCCCCCCTTCCTTGACCAAGATGACAAACCCGCTTGGAAGGCCTAGGGTGTTCGTCGGTCTCGGTTTTGAGCGTGCTACGGCGCGCGCGCGCGGGCGATTGGGTTGGGTCGAGGCGCTGCATAAGAAGGTGCGGGTCCTGGGGGTGGGGCGAGGCCGCGAGGCGCGCCCCTATACGCCCAGGTGTTCACTTGACCGTCCTCCCCTACCCTTCGCACCAGAGGGAGCTGACGCAAGAGAGAGCGAGCTTGGTGATGATGATTGATGATTGATGATGATGACAGTGAGCGGCGGCAGGAGGAGTTTTTGGCTTCCCAATGTCTGGGTGAGAGAGCGAGCGAGGAAAAAGCGAATGAGCCATCTTGGACCCTCTTCTTTTGTGCCTTGGGCGGCCGATTTTCGGCCGGCGAGAAAGAAGGGGGGAGAGCGAGCGAACGAGTCCCTCGCATGCGAGCTAGTCGCCGGCCACGCCGCCGTTGCGTGAGCCCGGGGCGTGCTACAGCCGACGGAGCAGCAGCCGCCCCCCCCACCATGGAAGGACTGCGCTGGTCTTGTCGCGTTTTGGGGGCTCGCTAAAGCTCTGTGAATGCTTCTTAATAATAAGCTGATGACCTCGAGTGGAGGGAGATGACCCGCCCAATTTAAGCATATTAATGAGCGGAGGAAAAGAAACCAACCGGGATTCCCTGAGTAAGTGCGACCGAAACGGGAAGAGCCCAGCGCAAAGCCTCGCGTCCCTTAACAGGGGGCTTGAGGGGTGCTGCGTTGGGGAGAGGTCCTGCACGCGCTCCCGCGCCGCCTAAGTTGTTCATGAAAGACTCCAATACCCAGGGAGGGTGTCAGGCCCGTGTGGCGGAAGTCGTACCCCTCCTCGTTCGCGGGGAGGGGGGTTTCGGGAGTGCGGGACGGGCCTCTCCTTAGAGTCGGGTTGCCTGAAACCGCAACCTAAAGCAGGTGGTAAACTCCATCTAAGGCTAAATACGACCACGAGACCGATAGCGAACAAGTACCGTGAGGGAAAGTTGAAACAGAACCCTGTAGAGAGAGTTCAAGAGAACGTAAAACCGTTAAGAGGCTAAACGGGCGGAGATTCGAAGATCGAACTGGGGGGATTCAGTTCGACGGTTTGTCCGGGAGACGGCAGCGGGTTTAGTTGGCGGCTGCGGCTCGCGACCTCCCTTTCTCTCGATCCTTCGGGGTCGGGGGAGGCAGGGGGCGCGGCCCGCCGCCTGCCCGGCGCCGGCGGGCGATCTTCCCCCCGCAGTAGGTCGCCGCGACGCGTTGGAGTTTGGGGCGTCTAAGGCCCGGGTTCTGGCAGGATCGGCGGCGCGTGCTGCGTATCGGGAGATGGGGTTTCTCGCCCCTCTGTCGCCGCGGCGTTCCAGCGCGCTCGTCCGGGGATCCCCCGGCGTCCTCGTCTTGCTCCCCCGACAGTCACTTCTCCGGGGCGCTGGGCCGGCTATAAACGCCGCGCCCGTTTTTTTTGCCTTCGCGGCGTGCAAAGAGTCGATCCTCCACCCGACCCGTCTTGAAACACGGACCAAGGAGTCCAACATGTATGCGAGTCAGTGGGCGCACTAAATCCACGGGCGCAATGAAAGTGATTGGGCCGATCCCTCGGCGAGCGGGCGGCCGCGCGCACCCGGACGGAGTGACTGACTTTCCTCCCCGGGACGGCGCGGAGTCCCGCTTCCGCTCCCGCACGCCGGGGTCCCTTCTTTCGGGCGGGGGCCTTCGGGGGGCGCAGGCCCGGGACTCGCCATGACGAACGGGCGCCGCCGCCCTCCCCGGGCGGGTTTCCGGCGTCCGGATGTGTCGGCGGGTGCCCAGAGCATAAATGTTGGGACCCGAAAGATAGTGAACTATGCTTGGCCAGGATGAAGCCAGGGGAAACCCTGGTGGAGGTCCGAAGCGTTTCTGATGTGCAAATCGATCGCCAGAGCTGAGTATAGGGGCGAAAGACCAATCGAACTATCTAGTAGCTGGTTCCCTCCGAAGTTTCCCTCAGGATAGCTGGCGCTCATGTCGAACGAGTTCCATCCGGTAAAGCGAATGACTAGGGGTGTTGGGGACGAAATGTCCTCAGGCCATTCTCAAACTTTAAATGGGTGAGGGTGCGTGCTTGCTTCGCTGAAGCCCCGGACGAGAATCGGAGTGCCTAGTGGGCCAATTTTGGTAAGCAGAACTGGCGCTGTGAGATGAACCAAACGTGGAGTTAAGGGGCCTAAATGGATGCTAATTCCGATCCCATGGAAGGGAGTTGCTTGCTATAGACAGCAGGACGGTGGCCATGGAAGTTGGAATCCGCTAAGGAGTGTGTAACAACTCACCTGCCGAAGCAAGTAACCCCGAAAATGGCATGGCGCTCAAGCATCCTCCCGATACTCTACCGCCGGGCGCACTATTGGCTGCGACGAGGAGGTCTCGAGGCCCCGGCGAGTAGGAGGGCGCGGTGGTGAGCGTAGAAGGATACGGCGTGAGCCGGTCTGGAGCCGCCACCGGTGCGGATCTTGGTGGTAGTAGCAAATGCTCGAGCAAGCCGGACCCTCGTTGACCGAAGCGGAGGAGGGTTCCCCGCCAACATCGCTTGGTCGTGGTTAAGTCGGCCCTTAGTCCGAGGATAGCCACAAGAAAGCAGTGTGTGTGGAGCGCGTATGCCGATGCCTCCTCCTGTTTTTTTGCGTGGGGGTAGAGTCGGCACGAGCCGGTGGAGCGAGCCAGCGGCAAGAGTCGAGAGGAGTCGGCGGCGGCGGCGGCGGTGGTTGTTGCTGCTGCTGCTTTTGTCGCTGATGACCGGCTGTTTGTCTGTTTGGTCTGGCGAGCTCTCGGTTTGTCGGCGCCGGTCGAGCTCCCGAGTCTTAGTCTGAAAGCGGCGGGGTACGGCGCCACGGCCTTTGGCGGCCGTGGTTCCGCTCCTGTCTTCCTCCCCTGTCATGGCGGATGCAGTAATGCAGCCTACGCTGCCGCTGACTCTGACGCCTGTGGGCGGGGCGGCACCACGTCCCGCCGGCGGCGTCTTGGCGAGCTCTTGTTCCTCCTCCTCCTTCCCGATTGAAGGGCGGGCATCCCTCCCACCCACTCGAGCGAGCGAGCGAGCCAGCCACGACTCCCCCCCTTTG
>NW_028234663.1:7500-10000 GCF_977035675.1 Penaeus japonicus | reverse complement strand
TCACTTCTTATTCTCAGTTCTTCTCCTTCTTCTCTCTTTCCTCTTCTCTCTCTTTCTTTTCCCTTCTTTCTTCTTCTTATTCTTATTCTTCTTCTTCTTCTTCTCCTATCTTTCTTTTCCCTTTCCTTCTGATTCTTCTTCATCTCCTTCTTTTTCCTTTTCTTCTTCTTCTTCTTCTTTCTTATTCTTCTTTCTTTCTTTTCTCTTTCTTTTCTCTTTTTTCTTCTACTTCTTCTTCTCCTTTTTCTTCTTCTTCTTCTTCTCTCTCCTTCTTCTCCTTTATCTTTCTTCTTCTTCTCTCTTTCTTTCTTTCTTCCTTTTCTTCTTCTTTTCTCCCTTTTCTTTTCTTTTTCTTCTTCTTTTTCTTCATCTCATTCTTCCCTCTCTCTTCTTCTCTCTCTTCTTTCTTTCCCTTTTCTTCTTCTGCTTCTTTTCTTTTCTCTCTCTTCTTTCCGTTTCTATTAATTCTTTCTTCTCTCCTCCCGGGGAAGGGTAGGATGAGGAGCGGCGATGGAGGGAGGGGGAGGGGAGGAGGAGGAGGAGAAGAGAGGGATGGAGGAATGAGGATGAGGCGAGATGAGGTGAGGGGTGGGGAGGCGGAGGCGGGAGGAGGAAGCGGAGAGGAGGGAGGGTAAGGGGAGGAGGAGGAGGAGGAGGAGACGAGAAGGGAAGGAAGGGGAGGAGGAGGAGGAGGAAATGAGGAGGAGAGAGGGCAGCGGGGAATGGGATGAGCGAGGAGTGATTGCTGATCATCGAGGGATTGGAAGGCTCGGAGGGAGGAGGCTTTGATAGCGTATTGATTGGATGTGATGAGGATGAGTAGGAGGATCTGAGAGGGATGGGCCGGGGATCGATGGGCTGAGGAGCTGAGAAGAGATTGAGGGGACAGGGATGATCGGTAATGAGGCGGAGCGTAGAGATGGATGTACGGGGAGGGGTGGGAGGGAGTAGTGCGGAGGAGGAGAGATCGGTGAGGGAAGGGGGGAGGATGAATAGGAGAGCAGGAGGGGAAGGGGATGGATGTAGACGGAGGCGAGAGAGGGCGGGGAAGGGGCTGAGGGAGTAGGATGATGAGTGAGGAGGAGGATCGAGGATGTAGGGTGAGGGGGAGGAGGCTTATGAGGCGGAGAGAGAGGGTAGTGGACCGGGGGTATGAGGCGGCGGAGGCGGAGCAGCAAAGAGGGCAGGGGACGTCGGCGGCGGAGAACTGCGGCGTCAGTAGAGGAGTGGAAGTTCGAGGCGGAGAAGGCGAGAGGTAGAGCGGGCTTGCAGGGGAGGATTGAGGTGCGTAGGATTAGGAGGATGAGAGCGTGATGCGGATAGATGGAGTTAAGAAGGTGAGGCGGATTATGAGCGACAGGGAGTGGAAGGTGAGTAGGAATGAGCGAAGGCGTATGAAGGAGAGAGTGAGTCGAATGGTAGTATGGCGAGGATGTAGGAGGCGAGCTAGGATCGGGTGAATTGTCGGAGGCTGAGGGGGAGTAGAATCGATTGACGGTGCCGGGGCGGGCGGAGGAGGTAGGAGATGGGGCGTGGAAGGGGATGAGGGAAGGAGGAGTGATAGAGGGAGTGGAAGGTAGGAGGAGGATGTGTCGGCGGGAAGCGAGAGGGCGGGGCCAAGGGGAGAAGATGTAGGAGGAGGGAGAGAGGATAGAGGAGTATGAGAGATCGGGAGGGGACGGTGAGGAGGGAGGATAAGAAGACGAGTGCTGGGGAATGGGAGGAGGAGGTGAAGATGGCTAGCGAGGTGAGGGGAAGGGGAGGCGTAGAAGGGTGATAGAGAGGGCGGGGGAAGGGGAGTGAGGGAGGAGGATGAGACGAGAATGAGGCGTGCATGGCTGCGTGAGGAGGAGTATGAGGATTGGATGAGGTGGAGGGTGAATGTTAGGATTAGGGGCGGCCGGCTGGGGTATAGAGGATGGGCATTTGGATGGAGGCGGGAGAGAGCTGATGCTTAGATCTTTCTTCTTGGTCATTATATTACTTATTCTTCTTCTACTCTCTGTGTATGGTACGTTTATTATTATGTTTATTGAGAGATATGTCTTTCCTTTTCTTTTCTTCTTATGCTTCTATTCTCTATTCTGTATTTTCCTTGTATTCTTATTCTTCGATAGATTTATTTGAGTTATTTCTGTCTTAGGGGATTCTTCTTATCATATCTTGGTTTAATTTTATGGATTATGATGTATTATTATATCTCGTTTCTGTGACGTTCGTTATTATTATGCTCGTTATATCTCTTTTATTTCCGTTTTATGAGTTATTAGTATTCTATAGTTATGTTCTTCTTCTTCTTCGTCGTCTGATTATTATTCATCCTATATTGCGGGGTAATGGTAGGTATTATTCTTATGATTGATATTGTCTGTTACTTTGAGCGGGTTATGCAGATTCTTGAGAGATAGGGCCGTTGACGGAGATTAGTGATCTAGGAGTGCGAAGCGATGAAGTTTAATGTGCTGAGTATTCTATCTGTAGAGTACGTTATTGAGGCGGA
>NW_028234662.1:0-19329 GCF_977035675.1 Penaeus japonicus | reverse complement strand
GAAGAAAGGTTCATCTGGGCTGGTTAAGAGAATATTGTACAAACACTGTTGAATTGTCTACATTTTATGCAAAAATGAAAATCAGATCATTCCTAAGAGCCCGCTTTGATTGCTACTGTATTACGGACTCGAGGCCCGAGTTCCCACGCGTCTGCTCTAAATGTAATGAAATAACATAATCTATATCTTTATAAATGCATTAAATAACGAATTAAAATCATCTGGATTGGTCTACTATGAATAATTTATATATTTATGAATAAAAACAATTCATATATGTAATTAATAAACATTCATAATCTGTTTGTAATTAATACATTCATAATCTGTTCTTGTAAATAAACATTCATAATCTGTTCTTGTATGTAATTAATAAACATTCATAATCTGTTCTTGTATGTAATTAATAAACATTCATAATCTGTTCTTGTATGTAATTAATAATCTGTTCTTCTATGTAATTAATTTTAAAAATTATCTCTTCATATCTGTAATTAATAACAATTCAAAATCTGTTCATATGTGTAATTAATATTCAGGGTAACCTGGGCTGATCGGGGTTTTTGCACAAACGTCCGTCACTATGATGTCTGATGATTAATTATTCTTCATGATTTCCTTGACGCTTTTATGAAGCCCAGGTGAACCTTTCCCAGTGATGTAGCTATTAAGGCATCCTCCGGAGAAAGGTTAACCTAGCGTGTAGATGAGGGTAATTGCATACAAACGTCCGCCAGTATCGGATGAGATTCTATCAACAGAATTGGACGAGTGCTGGATCTAGTCATGGTAAATTGAAATCATGCACTAAAGACGCACTCTCCCAGTCTGAGATATACAATCAAGCTTCAAAAAGCATCTTCATGTCGTTCGTTGAAGCCCAGGTGAACCTTTCCCAGTGATGCAGTTTGTTATTCATCTTCCGAAGAAAGGTTCATCTGGGCTGGTTAAGAGAATATTGTACAAACACTGTTGAATTGTCTACATTTTATGCAAAAATGAAAATCAGATCATTCCTAAGAGCCCGCTTTGATTGACTACTGTATTACGGACTCGAGGCCCGAGTTCCCACGCGTCTGCTCTAAATGTAATGAAATAACATAATCTATATCTTTATAAATGCATTAAATAACGAATTAAAATCATCTGGATTGGTCTACTATGAATAATTTATATATTTATGAATAAAAACAATTCATATATGTAATTAATAAACATTCATAATCTGTTTGTAATTAATACATTCATAATCTGTTTCTGTATGTAATTAATAAACATTCATAATCTGTTCTTGTATGTAATTAATAAACATTCATAATCTGTTCTTGTATGTAATTAATAAACATTCATAATCTGTTCTTGTATGTAATTAATAAACATTCATAATCTGTTCTTGTATGTAATTAATAATCTGTTCTTGTATGTAATTAATTTTAAAAATTATCTCTTCATATCTGTAATTAATAACAATTCATAATCTGTTCATATGTGTAATTAATAAAACATTCAGGGTAACCTGGGCTGATCGGGGTTTTTGCACAAACGTCCGTCACTATGATGTCTGATGATTAATTATTCTTCATGATTTCCTTGACGCTTTTATGAAGCCCTGGTGAACCTTTCCCAGTGATGTAGCTATTAAGGCATCCTCCGAGAAAGGTTAACCTGGGCTGATGTAATTGTATAAACTCACTATGATTACTTATTCTTCATGATTTCCTTGTATGTGAATTAATAATCTGTTCTTCTATGTAATTAATTTTAAATTATCTCTTCATATCTGTAATTAATAACAATTCATAATCTGTTCATATGTGTAATTAATATTCAGGTAACCTGGCTGATCGGGGTTTTTGCACAAACGTCCGTCACTATGATGTCTGATGATTAATTATTCTTCATGATTTCCTTGACGCTTTTATGAAGCCCAGGTGAACTTTCCAGTGATGTAGCTATTAAGGCATCCTCCGAGAAAGGTTACCTGGGCTGATCAGCGTAATTGTATGAACGTCCGTCACTATGATTAATTATTCTTCATGATTTCCTGTGACGCTTTTATGAAGCCCAGGTGAACCTTTCCCGGTGATGTAGCTATTAAGACATCCCCCTGGAGAAAGGTGAACCTTGGCTGATGAGGGTAATTGCATACAAACGTCCGCCAGTATCGGGTGAGATTCTATCAACAGAATTGGACGAGTGCTGGATCTAGTCATGGTAAATTGAAATCATGCACTAAAGACGCACTCTCCCAGTCTGAGATATACAATCAAGCTTCAAAAGCATCTTCATGTCGTTCGTTGAAGCCCAGGTGAACCTTTCCCAGTGATGCAGTTTGTTATTCATCTTCCGAAGAAAGGTTCATCTGGGCTGGTTAAGAGAATATTGTACAAACACTGTTGAATTGTCTACATTTTATGCAAAAATGAAAATCAGATCATTCCTAAGAGCCCGCTTTGATTGCCTACTGTATTACGGACTCGAGGCCCGAGTTCCCACGCGTCTGCTCTAAATGTAATGAAATAACATAATCTATATCTTTATAAATGCATTAAATAACGAATTAAAATCATCTGGATTGGTCTACTATGAATAATTTATATATTTATGAATAAAAACAATTCATATATGTAATTAATAAACATTCATAATCTGTTTGTAATTAATACATTCATAATCTGTTCTTGTATGTAATTAATAAACATTCATAATCTGTTCTTGTATGTAATTAATAAACATTCATAATCTGTTCTTGTATGTAATTAATAAACATTCATAATCTGTTCTTGTATGTAATTAATAAACATTCATAATCTGTTCTTGTATGTAATTAATAAACATTCATAATCTGTTCTTGTATGTAATTAATAAACATTCATAATCTGTTCTTGTATGTAATTAATAAACATTCATAATCTGTTTGTAATTAATAAACATTCATAATCTGTTCTTGTATGTAATTAATAAACATTCATAATCTGTTCTTGTATGTAATTAATAAACATTCATAATCTGTTCTTGTATGTAATTAATAATCTGTTCTTCTATGTAATTAATTTTAAAAATTATCTCTTCATATCTGTAATTAATAACAATTCATAATCTGTTCATATGTGTAATTAATATTCAGGGTAACCTGGGCTGATCGGGGTTTTTGCACAAACGTCCGTCACTATGATGTCTGATGATTAATTATTCTTCATGATTTCCTTGACGCTTTTATGAAGCCCAGGTGAACCTTTCCCAGTGATGTAGCTATTAAGGCATCCTCCGGAGAAAGGTTAACCTGGGCTGATGAGGGTAATTGCATACAAACGTCCGCCAGTATCGGATGAGATTCTATCAACAGAATTGGACGAGTGCTGGATCTAGTCATGGTAAATTGAAATCATGCACTAAAGACGCACTCTCCCAGTCTGAGATATACAATCAAGCTTCAAAAAGCATCTTCATGTCGTTCGTTGAAGCCCAGGTGAACCTTTCCCAGTGATGCAGTTTGTTATTCATCTTCCGAAGAAAGGTTCATCTGGGCTGGTTAAGAGAATATTGTACAAACACTGTTGAATTGTCTACATTTTATGCAAAAATGAAAATCAGATCATTCCTAAGAGCCCGCTTTGATTGACTACTGTATTACGGACTCGAGGCCCGAGTTCCCACGCGTCTGCTCTAAATGTAATGAAATAACATAATCTATATCTTTATAAATGCATTAAATAACGAATTAAAATCATCTGGATTGATCTACTATGAATAATTTATATATTTATGAATAAAAACAATTCATATATGTAATTAATAAACATTCATAATCTGTTTGTAATTAATACATTCATAATCTGTTCTTGTATGTAATTAATAAACATTCATAATCTGTTCTTGTATGTAATTAATAAACATTCATAATCTGTTCTTGTATGTAATTAATAAACATTCATAATCTGTTCTTGTATGTAATTAATAAACAGGTGAACCTTTCCCAGTGATGTAGCTATTAAGGCATCCTCCGGAGAAAGGTTAACCTGGGCTGATCAGCGTAATTGTATGAACGTCCGTCACTATGATTACTTATTCTTCATGATTTCCTTGACGCTTTTATGAAGCCCAGGTGAACCTTTCCCAGTGATGTAGCTATTAAGGCATCCTCCGGAGAAAGGTTAACCTGGGCTGATGAGGGTAATTGCATACAAACGTCCGCCAGTATCGGATGAGATTCTATCAACAGAATTGGACGAGTGCTGGATCTAGTCATGGTAAATTGAAATCATGCACTAAAGACGCACTCTCCCAGTCTAAGATATACAATCAAGCTTCAAAAAGCATCTTCATGTCGTTCGTTGAAGCCCAGGTGAACCTTTCCCAGTGATGCAGTTTGTTATTCATCTTCCGAAGAAAGGTTCATCTGGGCTGGTTAAGAGAATATTGTACAAACACTGTTGAATTGTCTACATTTTATGCAAAAATGAAAATCAGATCATTCCTAAGAGCCCGCTTTGATTGCCTACTGTATTACGGACTCGAGGCCCGAGTTCCCACGCGTCTGCTCTAAATGTAATGAAATAACATAATCTATATCTTTATAAATGCATTAAATAACGAATTAAAATCATCTGGATTGGTCTACTATGAATAATTTATATATTTATGAATAAAAACAATTCATATATGTAATTAATAAACATTCATAATCTGTTTGTAATTAATACATTCATAATCTGTTCTTGTATGTAATTAATAAACATTCATAATCTGTTCTTGTATGTAATTAATAAACATTCATAATCTGTTCTTGTATGTAATTAATAATCTGTTCTTCTATGTAATTAATTTTAAAAATTATCTCTTCATATCTGTAATTAATAACAATTCATAATCTGTTCATATGTGTAATTAACATTCAGGGTAACCTGGGCTGATCGGGGTTTTTGCACAAACGTCCGTCACTATGATGTCTGATGATTAATTATTCTTCATGATTTCCTTGACGCTTTTATGAAGCCCAGGTGAACCTTTCCCAGTGATGTAGCTATTAAGGCATCCTCCGGAGAAAGGTTAACCTGGGCTGATCAGCGTAATTGTATAAACGTCCGTCACTATGATTACTTATTCTTCATGATTTCCTTGACGCTTTTATGAAGCCCAGGTGAACCTTTAATAATCTGTTCTTCTATGTAATTAATTTTAAAAATTATCTCTTCATATCTGTAATTAATAACAATTCATAATCTGTTCATATGTGTAATTAATATTCAGGGTAACCTGGGCTGATCGGGGTTTTTGCACAAACGTCCGTCACTATGATGTCTGATGATTAATTATTCTTCATGATTTCCTTGACGCTTTTATGAAGCCCAGGTGAACCTTTCCCAGTGATGTAGCTATTAAGGCATCCTCCGGAGAAAGGTTAACCTGGGCTGATCAGCGTAATTGTATGAACGTCCGTCACTATGATTACTTATTCTTCATGATTTCCTTGACGCTTTTATGAAGCCCAGGTGAACCTTTCCCAGTGATGTAGCTATTAAGGCATCCTCCGGAAAAAGGTTAACCTGGGCTGATGAGGGTAATTGCATACAAACGTCCGCCAGTATCGGATGAGATTCTATCAACAGAATTGGACGAGTGCTGGATCTAGTCATGGTAAATTGAAATCATGCACTAAAGACGCACTCTCCCAGTCTAAGATATACAATCAAGCTTCAAAAAGCATCTTCATGTCGTTCGTTGAAGCCCAGGTGAACCTTTCCCAGTGATGCAGTTTGTTATTCATCTTCCGAAGAAAGGTTCATCTGGGCTGGTTAAGAGAATATTGTACAAACACTGTTGAATTGTCTACATTTTATGCAAAAATGAAAATCAGATCATTCCTAAGAGCCCGCTTTGATTGCCTACTGTATTACGGACTCGAGGCCCGAGTTCCCACGCGTCTGCTCTAAATGTAATGAAATAACATAATCTATATCTTTATAAATGCATTAAATAACGAATTAAAATCATCTGGATTGATCTACTATGAATAATTTATATATTTATGAATAAAAACAATTCATATATGTAATTAATAAACATTCATAATCTGTTTGTAATTAATACATTCATAATCTGTTCTTGTATGTAATTAATAAACATTCATAATCTGTTCTTGTATGTAATTAATAAACATTCATAATCTGTTCTTGTATGTAATTAATAAACATTCATAATCTGTTCTTGTATGTAATTAATAAACAGGTGAACCTTTCCCAGTGATGTAGCTATTAAGGCATCCTCCGGAGAAAGGTTAACCTGGGCTGATCAGCGTAATTGTATGAACGTCCGTCACTATGATTACTTATTCTTCATGATTTCCTTGACGCTTTTATGAAGCCCAGGTGAACCTTTCCCAGTGATGTAGCTATTAAGGCATCCTCCGGAGAAAGGTTAACCTGGGCTGATGAGGGTAATTGCATACAAACGTCCGCCAGTATCGGATGAGATTCTATCAACAGAATTGGACGAGTGCTGGATCTAGTCATGGTAAATTGAAATCATGCACTAAAGACGCACTCTCCCAGTCTAAGATATACAATCAAGCTTCAAAAAGCATCTTCATGTCGTTCGTTGAAGCCCAGGTGAACCTTTCCCAGTGATGCAGTTTGTTATTCATCTTCCGAAGAAAGGTTCATCTGGGCTGGTTAAGAGAATATTGTACAAACACTGTTGAATTGTCTACATTTTATGCAAAAATGAAAATCAGATCATTCCTAAGAGCCCGCTTTGATTGCCTACTGTATTACGGACTCGAGGCCCGAGTTCCCACGCGTCTGCTCTAAATGTAATGAAATAACATAATCTATATCTTTATAAATGCATTAAATAACGAATTAAAATCATCTGGATTGGTCTACTATGAATAATTTATATATTTATGAATAAAAACAATTCATATATGTAATTAATAAACATTCATAATCTGTTTGTAATTAATACATTCATAATCTGTTTGTAATTAATACATTCATAATCTGTTCTTGTATGTAATTAATAAACATTCATAATCTGTTCTTGTATGTAATTAATAAACATTCATAATCTGTTCTTGTATGTAATTAATAAACATTCATAATCTGTTCTTGTATGTATTTAATAAACATTCATAATCTGTTCTTGTATGTAATTAATAAACATTCATAATCTGTTCTTGTATGTAATTAATAAACATTCATAATCTGTTCTTGTATGTAATTAATAAACATTCATAATCTGTTCTTGTATGTAATTAATAAACATTCATAATCTGTTCTTGTATGTAATTAATAAACATTCATAATCTGTTCTTGTATGTAATTAATAAACATTCATAATCTGTTCTTGTATGTAATTAATAAACATTCATAATCTGTTCTTGTATGTAATTAATACATTCATAATCTGTTTGTAATTAATACATTCATAATCTGTTCTTGTATGTAATTAATAAACATTCATAATCTGTTCTTGTATGTAATTAATAATCTGTTCTTCTATGTAATTAATTTTAAAAATTATCTCTTCATATCTGTAATTAATAACAATTCATAATCTGTTCATATGTGTAATTAATATTCAGGGTAACCTGGGCTGATCGGGGTTTTTGCACAAACGTCCGTCACTATGATGTCTGATGATTAATTATTCTTCATGATTTCCTTGACGCTTTTATGAAGCCCAGGTGAACCTTTCCCAGTGATGTAGCTATTAAGGCATCCTCCGGAGAAAGGTTAACCTGGGCTGATGAGGGTAATTGCATACAAACGTCCGCCAGTATCGGATGAGATTCTATCAACAGAATTGGACGAGTGCTGGATCTAGTCATGGTAAATTGAAATCATGCACTAAAGACGCACTCTCCCAGTCTGAGATATACAATCAAGCTTCAAAAAGCATCTTCATGTCGTTCGTTGAAGCCCAGGTGAACCTTTCCCAGTGATGCAGTTTGTTATTCATCTTCCGAAGAAAGGTTCATCTGGGCTGGTTAAGAGAATATTGTACAAACACTGTTGAATTGTCTACATTTTATGCAAAAATGAAAATCAGATCATTCCTAAGAGCCCGCTTTGATTGACTACTGTATTACGGACTCGAGGCCCGAGTTCCCACGCGTCTGCTCTAAATGTAATGAAATAACATAATCTATATCTTTATAAATGCATTAAATAACGAATTAAAATCATCTGGATTGGTCTACTATGAATAATTTATATATTTATGAATAAAAACAATTCATATATGTAATTAATAAACATTCATAATCTGTTTGTAATTAATACATTCATAATCTGTTCTTGTATGTAATTAATAAACATTCATAATCTGTTCTTGTATGTAATTAATAAACATTCATAATCTGTTCTTGTATGTAATTAATAAACATTCATAATCTGTTCTTGTATGTAATTAAGAACATTCATAATCTGTTCTTGTATGTAATTAATTAATAAATTCATAATCTGTTCTTGTATGTAATTAATCTATGTAATTAATTTTAAAAATTATCTCTTCATATGTAATTAATAACATAATTCTGAATCTGTTCATATGTGTAATTAATATTCAGGGTAACTGGGCTGATCGGGGTTTTTGCACAAACGTCCGTCACTATGATGTCTGATGATTAATTATTCTTCATGATTTCCTTGACGCTTTATAACCCAGGTGAACCTTTCCCAGTGATGTAGCTAATAAGGCATCCTCCGAAAAACGGTTTACCTGGGCTGTGAGGGTAATTGCATACAAACGTCCCCCCGCCAGTATCGGATGATGAGATTCTATCAACAGAATTGGACGAGTGCTGGATCTAGTCATGGTAAATGAAATCATGCACTAAAGACGCACCTCTCCCAGTCTGAGATATACAATCAAGCTTCAAAAAGCATCTTCATGTCGTTTCGTTGAAGCCCAGGTGAACCTTCCCCCGTGATGAAATTTGCTATTCATCTTCCGAGGAAAGGTTTATCTGGGCTGGTTAAGAGAATATTGTACAAACACTGTTGAATTGTCTACATTTTATGCAAAAATGAAAATCAGATCATTCCTAAGAGCCCGTTTTGATTGACTACTGTATTACGGACTCGAGGCCCGAGTTCCCACGCGTCTGCTCTAAATGTAATGAAATAACATAATCTATATCTTTATAAATGCATTAAATAACGAATTAAAATCATCTGGATTGATCTACTATGAATAATTTATATATTTATGAATAAAAACAATTCATATATGTAATTAATAAACATTCATAATCTGTTTGTAATTAATACATTCATAATCTGTTCTTGTATGTAATTAATACATTCATAATCTGTTCTTGTATGTAATTAATAAACATTCATAATCTGTTCTTGTATGTAATTAATAAACATTCATAATCTGTTCTTGTATGTAATTAATAAACATGAATCTTTCTATGTAGCTGCGATTAAGGCATCCTCCGAGAAAGGTTAACTGGGTATCAGCGTAATTGTATGAAAGTCCGTCCCGTACTATGTTACTTATTCTTCATGATCTTGTCTTTTATGAAACCTTTCCAGTGATTGTATGTAGCTATTAAGGCATCCTCCGAGAAAGGTTAACCTGGGCTGATGAGGGTAATTGCATACAACGTCCGCCAGCATCGGAGGAGCTTCTATCAACAGAATTGGACGAGTGCTGGATCTAGTCATGGTAAATTGAAATCATGCACTAAGACGCACTCTCCCAGTCTAAGATATACAATCAAAGCTTCAAAAAGCATCTTCATGTCGTTCGTTGAAGCCCAGGTGAACCTTTCCCAGTGATGCAGTTTGTTATTCATCTTCCGAAGAAAGGTTCATCTGGGCTGGTTAAGAGAATATTGTACAAACACTGTTGAATTGTCTACATGTTATGCGAAAAATAAAAACAGATCATTCCTAAGAGCCGGCTTTGATTGCCTACTGTATTACGGACTCGAGGCCCGAGTTCCCACGCGTCTGCTCTAAATGTAATGAAATAACATAATCTATATCTTTATAAATGCATTAAATAACGAATTTAAATCATCTGGATGGTCTACTATGAATAATTTATATATTTATGAATAAAAACAATTCATATATGTAATTATAAACATTCATATCTGTTTGTAATTAATACATTCATTAATCGTTTGTAATTAATACATTCATAATCTGTTCTTGTATGTAATTAATACATTCATAATCTGTTCTTGTATGTAATTAATAAACATTCATAATCTGTTCTTGTATGTAATTAATATCTGTTCTTCTATGTAATTAATTTTAAAAACATCTCTTCATATCTGTATTAATAAACATTCATAGTCTGTTCTTGTGTAATTAACATTCAGGGTAACCTGGCGATCGGGTATGCACAAACGTCCGTAATGATGTCTTGTATGTAATTAATTATTCTTCATGGATTTTCTTGATGCTTTTATGAAGCCAGGTGAACCTGTTCAGTGATGTAATTAAGGCAAACTCCATAGAAAGGTTAACTTGTATCAGCGTAATTAATAAACGTCCGTCACTATGATTACTTGTATGTAATTCATGATTTCTTGACGTTTTTATGAAGTGAATTTAATAATCTGTTCTTTATGTAATTAAATTAAAAATTATCTCTTCATATCTGTAATTAAAAACAATTCATAATCTGTTCATATGTGTAATATATTCAGGGTAACGGCTGATCGGGGTTTTTGCACAAACGTCCTACTAAGTCTGATGATTAATTATTCTTCACGATTTCCTTGACGCCTTTAATGAAGCCCAGGTGAACCTTTCCCAGTGATGTAGCTATTAAGGCATCTTCCGGAGAAAGGTTAACCTGGGCTGATCAGGGTAATTGTATAAACGTCCGTCACTATGATTAATTATTCTTCATGATTTCCTTGACGCTTTTATGAAGCCCAGGTGAACCTTTCCCAGTGATGTAGCTTTTTATTCATCCTCCGGAGAAAGGTTCACCTGGGCTGGTGAGGGGAATTGCATACAAACGTCCGCCAGTATCGGATGAGATTCTATCAACAGAATTGGACGAGTGCTGGATCTAGTCATGGTAAATTGAAATCATGCACTAAAGACGCACTCTCCCAGTCTGAGATATACAATCAAGCTTCAAAAAGCATCTTCATGTCGTTCGTTGAAGCCCAGGTGAACCTTTCCCAGTGATGCAGTTTGTTATTCATCTTCCGAAGAAAGGTTCATCTGGGCTGGTTAAGAGAATATTGTACAAACACTGTTGAATTGTCTACATTTTATGCAAAAATGAAAATCAGATCATTCCTAAGAGCCCGCTTTGATTGCCTACTGTATTACGGACTCGAGTTCCCACGCGTCTGCTCTAAATGTAATGAAATAACATAATCTATATCTTTATAAATGCATTAAATAACGAATTAAAATCATCTGGATTGGTCTACTATGAATAATTTATATATTTATGAATAAAAACAATTCATATATGTAATTAATAAACATTCATAATCTGTTTGTAATTAATACATTCATAATCTGTTTGTATGTAATTATAAACATTCATAATCTGTTCTTGTATGTAATTAATAACATTCATAATCTGTTCTTGTATGTAATTAATAAACATTCATAATCATAATTCATAATCTGTTCTTGATATAGTCATGGTAATCTATTTGAAATATGCACATTCATAAATCTCTGTTCTAAGTATGTAATTAATAATCAAGTCATTCAGAATTTCTTCTATGTGTTTGTAATTAAGGTTCAGGGTAACCTTTCCATGAATGATGACCTGGGTTTTGTTATTCAATTCCGAATAAAACATCCGTCATAATCTGTTTCTTGTTAAGAGAAAATATTGTTCTAACATGTTACCTATGATTGTCATCTTGTATGCTAATAATGAAACATCAGAATCTGTGTCTTGAAGAACTAGTTCCCATTGCCTATGTTAGACTATTAAGGCCCGAGGTTATCTGCCTCTAAATTAACCTAAACATAACATAATCTGTTCATGTATGTAATTAATAAACTATCCGTCACTTGATAACGTGAATCTTATAAAAATCATTTCCTGGACGCTTGTATCTAGCCCATAGTGAACATTCATAATCTGTTCATTGTATGTAATTAATAATCTGTTCTTCTATGTAATTAATTTTAAAAATTTATCTCTTCATATCTGTTTGTAATTAATACAATTCATAATCTGTTCATATGTGTAATTAATATTCAGGGTAACCTGGGCTGATCGGGGTTTTTGCACAAACGGTCCGTCACTTATGATGTATGATGAAATAATTATTCTTTCATGATTTCCTTGACCGCTTTTAATAAGCCCAGGTGAACCTTTCCTATTGATGTAGCTATTAAGGCCAATCACTCCGGAGAAAGTTTAACCTGGGCTGATCAGCGTAATTGTATGACGTATCGTGAACGTCCGTCACTATGACTTTACTTATTCTTCATGTCATGATTTCCTTGACGCTTTTATGAAGCCCAGGTGAACCTTTCCCAGTGATGTAGCTATTAGGCATCCTACCGGATAAATTAGAAAGGTTACAACCTGGGCTGATGAGGATGAGAAGGATAAAATTGTGTCATAGCGACAAACGTCCGCAGTATCGGATGAGATTCTATCAACAGAATTGGACCAAGTGCAGTGTGGATATCTTCTAGTCATGGTAAATTGAAATCATTGCCCCTAAAGACGCAACACTCTCTACCAGTCTAAGATATACAATCAATCAAGCTTCAAAAAAGGCATCTTCATGTCAGTTCGTTGAAGCCCAGGTGAACCTTTCCCAGTGATGCAGTTTTGTTGATTCATCTTCCTAAGAAGAAAGGCTTCATCTGGGCTGGTTGGTGTAAGAGAATATTTGCCCTAACAAACACTGTTGAATTGTCTACAATTTTATGCAAAAATGAAAATCAGATCATTCCTAAGAGCCCGCTTTTGATTGCCTACTGTTATTACGAAGACTCGAGGCCGAGTTCCCACGCGTCTGCTCTATAATGTAATGAAAATAACATAATCTATATATATCTTTTATAAATGCATTAAATAACGAAATAATTAAATCATCTGGATTGGTCAATACTACTTGAATATTTTATATATAATATTTATGAATAAAAACAATTCATTGTTGTAAAGTATTAAACATTCATAATCTGTTTTGTAATTTATACATTCATATTATGTTGCTAATTTAATCATTCATTATCTGTTCTTGTAAGTAATGTAATTAATACATGCATTTATTTGTTCGGGTTTGCTAATTAATAATCAGTATAATTGTTCTTGTATGTAATAATATAACATTATGAATCTGTTACTTGTATGTAAGTATATGTTAACATTTCATAATCTGGTCTTGTTTGTAATTAATAAACATTATTATATGTTTTGTATGTATTTATTAAAACATTCTATAATCTGCTTCAGTTCATAAATGTAAATTTAATAAACATTCATAATCTGTTTTAGTAATTAATAATAAACATTCATTAATCTGTTCTTGTATGGTAAATAATAAAAACTTTCATTCTATAATCTGTTCTTGTATGTAATTTAATAATAAAACATTCATATCAACTGTGTTCATGTATGTAAATTAATATAAACATTCATAATATGTTCTTGTTCTTGTAAGTAATTTCATAAACAATCCTAATCTGTTCTTGAATGTAATTAATAAACTATCATAATCTGTTCTGTATGTAATTAATAAACATTCATTTGCGAGATTATTGTATGTTATTTAATAAACATTCACTAATATGTTCGTGATATGTAATTAACTAACATTCTCTATTATGTTCTTGTATGTAATTTCAATATTCTGTTCTTATATTGTATTTAATTTTAAAAATTTTCTTTATATCTGTAATTAATAACAATTCATATATGACTTAATATGTGTAAATTAATATTCAGGGTATCCTGGGCTGATCGGGGGTTTTTTGCACTAAGTAAGTCACTATGATGTTGATGAAGTAATTATTCTTTTTGATTTCCTTGACGCCTTTTATGAAGGCCAGGGTGAACCTTTCCAGAGTGATGATAGCTATTAAGGGCATCCTCCGGTTAGAAAGGTTTAACTAGGGGCTGATCAGCGTAATTGGTAATGATACGTCCGTCACTATGATTACTTTACTTCTTCTTCATGATTTCCTTGACGCTTTTATGAAGCCCAGTTGTGAACCTTTCCCAGTGATGTAGCTATTATGGTTCCTCAGGCAACCACGCGTTGTAGAAAGGGTTAGAATTGAAGTGTAGTAGAGAAAGTTAAGCCTTGCGTGCGCATGATAGAGGGTTAACAGCGATATACAAACGTCCGTCCGCAGTTTCGGATGAGATTCTAACTCAACAGAATGGAACGAGTGCTGGATGGATCTAGTCATGCGTAAATTGAAATTCATGCACTAAGAGCGCACTCTCCCAGTTCTAAGATATACAATTCAAAGCTTCAAAAAGCATCTTGCATGTCGTTCGTTTGATTGAAGCCCAGGTGAAACCTTTCCCAGTGAAGATGCAGTTTGTTATTCATCTTCGAAGAAGAAGGTCATCTGGGCTGGTTAAGAGAATATTGTACAAACACTGTTGAATTGTCATACATTTTATGCAAAAATGAAAAATCAGAATCATTCCTAACGAGCCCGCTTTGATTGCCTACTGTATTACGGACTCGCAAGGCCCGGAGTTCCCACGCGTCTGCTCTAAATGCTAATGAAATTAACATAATCTTATATCTTTATAACATGCATTAAATAACGAATTAAAATCATCTGGATTGATCTATACTATGGCATAATTTATATATATTTAATGAATAAAAACAATTCATATATGTAATTAATAAACATCAATAATCTGTTTGTAATTAAATACATTCAATAATCTGTTCATTTCTTGTTTGTAATTAATAAACATTCACATAATCTGTTCTTGTATGTAATTAATAAACATTCATAATCTGTTCTTGTATGTAATTAATAAACATTCATAATCTGTCTTCATTGTAATGTAATTAATAAACAGTGAACCTTTCCCAGTGAGTAGTCTATTAAGGCATCCCCGGAGAAAGGTTAACTGGGCCTGGATCAGCGTAATTGTATGAACGTCCTGTCCTATGATTACTTATTCCTTCATGATTTCCTTGGACGCTTTTATGAAGCCCATGTGAAACCTTTCCCAGTGATGTAGCTATTAAGCATCCTCCCCGGGAGAGAAAGGTTAACCTGGGCTGATGAGGGAGTCATTGCTATACAAAACGTCCGCAGCAGTATACGCCGATGAGAGATTCTATCAACAGAATTGGACGTGATGCTGGATCTAGTCATGGGTGGTTATATTGAAATCCTGCCACTAAAGACGCACGCACTCTCCCAGGTACCTAAGATATACAATCAAGCCCTTCAAATTCATAAAGCATCTTCATGTCGTTCTGTTGAAGCCCAGGATGAACCTTCCCAGTGATGCATGTTGTTTGTTATTCATCTTACCGAGAAAGAAAGGTTCATCGGGGCTGGTTTCAAGAGTAATATTGTACAAAACACTGATTAAGTTGTCTACATTTTATGCAAAAATGAAAATCAGATCATTCCTAAGAGCCCGCTTTGATTGCCTACTGTATTTACGGACTCGAGGCCCCGAGTTCCCACGCGTCTGACTCTAAATGAAAGGAAAATAACATAATCATATCTTTATAAATAATGCATTAAATAACCGAATTAAAATCATCTGGATTGATTCTACTATGAATAATTTATATATATTATGAATAAAAAACAATTCATATATGTAATTGTCATAAACAGTTCATAATCTGTTTGTAATTAAATACATTCATAATCTGGTTTGAAATTAATACAGCATAATCTGTTCTTGTATGTAATCAATAAACATTCATAATCTGTTCTTGTATGAAATTAATAAACATTCATATCTGTTTCTTGTATGTAATAAATAAAAACATTCATAAACTCTCCTTGTATGTATTAATAAACATACATAAACTGTTTCTTGTATGTAACTTAATAAACATTCATAATCTGTTCTGTATGTAATTAATAAACATTCATAATCTGTTCTGTGTATGTAATTAATAACCAACATAAATCTTTCTTGTATGTAATAAATACACATTCATAATCTGTTCTTGTATGTAATTATATAAATAAACCATTCATAATCTGTTCTTGTATCGTTAATGCTAAATCCAAACATTCATAATCTGCTTCTTGTATTGTAATTTAATAAACATTCATAATCTGTTCTTGTATGTAATTTTAAATAAACATTCATAATCCTGTCTTGTCATGTAATTAATAAACATTCATAACTCTGTTCTTGTATGTAAATAATAAACATCATAAACTTTTCTTGTAAGTAATTAATAAACATTCATAAATTCTGTTCTTGTATGATAATTAATAATCTGTTCTTCTATGTAATTAATTTTAAAAATTATCTCTTTCATATCTGATTAATTAATAACAATTCATAATCTGTTCATATGTGTAATTAATATTCAGGTGTAACCTGGGGCTGATCGGGGGTTTTTGCACAAACGTCTCGTCACTATGATGTCTGATGATGTAATTATTACTTCATGATTTTCCTTGACGCTTTTAAAGAAGCCCAGGTGAACCTTTTCGCAGTGATGTAGCGATTAAGGCATCCTCCGGCGAAAGGTTAAACTGGGCTGATCCAGTAAATTGTATAAAACGTCCTCACTATGATTACTTATTCTTCATGATCCCTTGACGCTTTATGCAGCCCAGGTGAACTTTCCCATGAAGTAGCTATAAATGCTCCTCCGGAGAAAGTTAACTGGGGCTGATGAGGGTAATTGCATACAAACCGTCCCGCCATTATCGGATGAATTCTATCAACCGATTGGACAGTGCTGATCTAGTCATGGTAAATTGATAATCATGCACTAAAGACGCACTCTCCCATCTGAGATCTACAATCAAGCTTCAAAAAGCATCTTCATGTCGTTCGTTGAAGCCCCGGTGAAACCTTTCAATCCAGTTTTGTGTATTAATATGAGAACTTCCACTGGTGCTTTAAGACTCGTAAAGAACCTGTTGATCGTCTAATTTAAGTCGCAAATGATATTTTTCAATTCCTTGACCGCTTTTGATGCAGTAACCTTTCCGGATGAGCCGAAGGATCCCCGGAAGTTAAACTATGATAATTAGCGTATTTATTTAAAAGCCTAATACGATTAATATCTATGAATGAAGAATTGATTATTTTGAATTAAAACAATAAAGATATAACCATTCAAATATTTAATTCAAAACATCTCATATGTTCTGTATGAAACTTCATACATTTTTAATCATTCGAAAAAGTTCATAATTGGTTTTAGAAATTAAACACTGTCAATTGTTCTTGTATAATAAATAAACGTAAAACCCCTGATTGCTATTAAGGCATCTCCGGAAGGACCGGGCTACACGTTTGTCTAAAGTCCGATAATAACTTATTCTTTAAAATTAAATAACTTTAAACACTGGTTGACTACATAATTTATATTATATAAAACATCTATTGAATAAAAATTAAACTGTTGTAAGTAATGCATACAAACGTCCCTGATGATAAATTTCATAACGATTGACGAATAATAATCTATCTGTTCTGGTAAATTGAAACATCACTAATACTGATCTCATTAATAATAAACATCAACTGTTCTTAAAAATATTAATGTCATTCGTTTGTAGTAATATAAACATTCATAATCAGTTTGTTTATTAATAAACATATAAGATTTCATATGGGTATTAAATAATTTCTTGTAGTAATTAAAACTTAATTTCTTTTTTATGTAAAAATAATCTGATTCATTCATAATTCAATTGATTCCTACTGTAATTACGACACAACCCATGTTCCAGTGTTAATTAAGGTAATGAAATACGGATTTTCAAAATCGTTAATATCGAATTAAAATATTCTGATTTCTATTGATTTTAAGAGTATTTACAAATATCAATATGTAATTAAGAATCTCAAATGTTTACTGTTATCAATAATTGTTACGTCTATAATTAATAACTTCTAATTTCTTGAGTATTAAAAGCCATTACTTTCTGTGTATTATTAAGATCCTACCTAAAGTAACTGCTATAGGGAATTCTACCGCGCAAGTTCATGGTCTGATCACGTAATTAGAACGTCGTCACTAGTACTTATTTATGATTTCCTGACCTTTTAGAACCCAGTGAACTTATCCCATGATTACATTTAAAGCATCTTCAGTTTGTTAACCTCAGTGAACCTTCCATATCAAGTTCGCTATATCGAGAAGTTCCTGCTAGGAAGGACGAGTAACAAGACTGTTAATGTTTAAATTTATCAAAATAAAAGATACATTCCTAAGCCCTTTATTGACTAACGATTAACGACTCAAGCCCATCACTCGTCTTCTTAAAGACCAGTAACTTTATCTTATAAATGCTTTGATATTCAATTTCGAAAAAGTCATCTGGGTTGGTTAAAGAATATTTAAAATTTGAATAATCGTATATTTATGAAAATAAAATCATATTTCTAATACCTTATTACTTCTGTATTAGTAATCGAGGCAACAGTTCATCTCTGCTAATTAAATAAATAATGTAATATTTAAATCATTAAACGATTACTTCTGATTGCTACTAACATATAATTTTTATTAGAATAAATTAATAATGTAATTAACATACATATAATCTTTGAATTGAAAATTAAATCCTGTCTTGTCATGTAATTTAACAATATAATCTGTTCCTATGATTACTATTCAATCTTCTATTTTGTTCTGTATGAATTCAATAACATATTAAGCATTCATAATGTAATTAACTGGTTTCTTGTATTAATTCTTAAAAATTCCGTCTTCATATGAATTAAAAATTATATCTTTATATGTGTAAATAAATTCAGTAAACCAGCTCCATCGAGATATAATAACTTCAAAATCATACTTATGTCTTATGTAATTAATCTTCACATTTCTTGTTTTATGAAGCCGAAGTAAATTCCCATGTGGTTAAGAACATCCAAAAGGTTAATTGGCTTTTATGCAAAAATTGAAAATCCTCACTATATCATTCTCAGACCGTTTCTTGACCTTTTATTAACGGACCAGCGAACTTTCCACGTGTCTAATGTAATGAAATACATAATCGAGTAAAGTTTAACCAGTGAATGAAGGGTATTGATTGAACATGCAATGTATAATAATTATAAAACAATTATGAATGATATAACATTCAAATGTTGTAATTAAATCATCATAATTTTATGAACTAATCCACTATATCAATAATTAAAAACATCTATTCTTTTAAC
>NW_028234661.1:0-5000 GCF_977035675.1 Penaeus japonicus | reverse complement strand
GAAAGAAAGAAAGAAAGAAAAAAAAAAAACTTCCATAGCTCGAGGACGTCTCTTCCCACAATATATATATATATATATATATATATATATATATATATATATATATATATATATATATATATTAGTGATTAAGAATTAAACTCACAAGAACCATGTTAACATAACACTTTTGCGTATTATGCATTTTACAATTCTTATCATAAAAAATAACCTGTTATATGTTGGACGATATTAATGTTGGTTGACCATGTGATTTTTTTTTTTCAAGTTTTGATAAACCAAGAGTGAGTGAGTGAGTTAACAATAACAACAACAATAATGTTAGTAATGATGATGATAATAATGATAATGATAATAAAGATAGTAATGATGATGAATGGTATTATGTTATTAGTATTGATAATGGTAATAATAACAGTGATGATAACAATAATAATGATAATAACGATAATGATAATGTTGATGAGGATAATAATAATGATATTGGTAATAATGATGATGATAATGATAATGTGATAACAATTGATGGTAATAGTAATCGTGATAAAAACAATAGTAATGATAATGAGGACAACGATGATTATGATAATGATGATAATGATGACAATAATAATAATGATAATGATAATAATGAGAGCAATGACAATGATAATAATAAGAATGATCATAAAAACATTGAAGATTATCATAATCAAAAAAATACCATAGTAAAAGCAATGGAAGCATCAAAAATTAACATCAAACTAATATCGCCCATTAAAGTGCATATCAATAGTTTCAATGATAAATAATAATAGTAATGAAAATGAATAATAATAGGTAATGAATAAATGATAAAAATGGTAATAATAATGATAACTGAATGAAAGGGGTAATCGCGTAATGATAATGATACTGTAATAATAATGCGATAAGATAAATTATGTAGTCTGCAATGTATGATAACATGTCACAATAAGAATAAAGTTAGATCGAGAAAAGTGTGATAAGGATAACTAGATAAAGTATAAGACAATTTAATGATCATATACTCCACTAGTAATGATGCTATTGTGTTATAGTGTGTCTATTATAGCTTAGCTACCAGATGAATAATAATAAATAATAATGAATAAAATAAAATATACCACAAAAGGAGATTTTTTCAAATTCAACAACACTGCGAAAAATAAAGAGAGTTATTTCCCCTTAGATTTCAGCCCAGGCTAGGACTGACGGGTCCGATTTTCACAAATCAGACGGACCTCATCGCACATCTCATGCTATTGGGCGTAGAATGTGTGGTGTTTGTCCTTAGGTTTTTTGTCTTCTCTTTGTGTTCATAGAATTATAATTCGCTCGGACCAGAGCAAGAAACTTGAAAACAATATGGAAGGGGCGGGGAAAGAAAAGAGAGGGATGCAAGTAAAGTAGGTGATCAGCAGTAGCAGATCACTTCGACACCAAAAGGAAGATGAGATATCTACTTTGGTGGGATGTCTACTTGTTAGAACAGGTTGGTCGCCATTTAATTAAGGGAGGAGTGAGGTTGCTCTTTTTGTGGGAATGGGGGGTGAGGGGTGAGGGGAAGGTATAAAGAAGGGGAGAAATGAGAGAGAAAGAAATGGTTTTTTAATTTTATTTTTTAGTAAGAATTTTTTTTTTTATCTCTTTTTTGTTTAGTGGTGGTTGTGTGCGTGTGTTGTGTTGTGTGTGTGTGTGTGTGAGTGTCTTTTCCTTCTCTCTTCTGGTGTGTGTGTGCTTGTGTTTTTTCATTTTATCTCTATTCTATTCTCCTCTAATTATTTATCTATTTCTTTCTTTCTTGTTTTTCTCATGTCTTCTATCTTTTTTCTCTCTTTAAAACGCAGTCCTGGATGATTGATTGCAAGAAAATAATGTCAAAGCTCATTTTCATCTTAAACTTTAACAGCTGAAATCCGGACCCATTACCTCCGATAATTACTTCAATCATCACAGTTCTGGCAAGGAATTCGCACTTTTTATTTCTTGTTTACTTCTATTTTTCTCTTGTCAAGTCTCTGTTTCTTTACTTTCTTTGTCTATCTATTTGGTTATTATCTTTTACTCTAATTTCTATTTCTATTTTTTCATCTCTCTTTTTTTATTTTTCTCTTTCTTCTACTCTCTTCTTTTTTTCTTAACTTTTATTTCTTATCTTTTCATTTTTATCAAGACGACTTGATGCATATTGATTATGATAGGCAATACAGATTTATTATAATGGGAGAGTAGCATAAATAAAACAGAATAAATAGTAATAAAAAAAAATACTAAAAAAAAGTATAAGTATCTACAAAATAGATTTAAAAACTGCTTATCCTTAACACAAAATCGAAATCACAATACTAATGAAACTCTAAAGAGAAAAAAAAATCGTTCGGTCATTTTTTAGTTTATTAGTTTAAATGTTGCAGGATATGATATTAGAACTCACGCTACTCGTAATAAAATTCAATTTATTTACGCAATGAATTTGATATGAATTATGAAAGGCAAAACAAAATTGTGATCTAAGAGTAAGGATTCAAAATATTATTTTTTTTTTTTTTTTTTTTTTTTTTTTTTTTTTTTTTTTTTTTTTGCTTGCTTGCTTGCTGATCCTGTGTTTATCATCGTCATCCTGCCTTTGAGATATTATGAAGATAGTGGTCTTTCTTACATACCCGGAAGTAGATGCCATACTGGCATAAAAAACCACCAACAAAATCAATAAATAAATAAAATATTAAATATATATATTTAATATCAAACAACACAAAAAACAAAAAAAAATCTATAAATAAATAAAATACCAACAAACAATTACTAAGAAAAAAAAAAACTCAATATATATAAAAAAATACAAAATAAAAAACAAACTATAACAATTATCGATCAATGTATGATGTAAAAGAACTACCTATATTATATATATTAAATAATAAAAAAATATATATATATCAACTGAACAATAACACTCAATTAATGTTTTTGTATGTATATTTATCAATTTGTTACATTATAATTCAATATAATATTATAAATATATAACTTATAACTAAATATTAATATATATATCGTATATATATAACATTTTCTATATATATATATATATATATATTTTAATATATATAAAAAAAAAAATATATTTATCGTATAGTCATACATATATATAATATTATATATATTATAAATTTATATTATAAAATATAATATATATATAATATATATCAGTATATATATCTATATATGTATTAAAAAATATAATCATCACAATATAAATATCTAAATAACTATAAAATTATTTTACTTTAAGTATATTAATATAAAAAGTATTTAAATATATAAATATATATATATATTTATATATATATATAAAAAATAATATAACATTAAATCAAAAATTTTTATTTATATTATATCTTGTATATAAATATAAAAATCTAAATATAAATATATATATTATATATATAAATCTATATCTTTATATGTATTTATACATATATATATATAATAAATATATATTTTATATATATATATACATATATATATATATATTATATTCTATATAATATATTTACAAATATATATCTATATACTAAATTATATCTATATTATATTATTATAAAAAAATATTACATCTACAACGAGAGAGAGAGAGCAGTGTGTGAGTGAGTGAGTGAGTGTAAGTGTGTGTGTGTGAGTGTGTGTGTGTGTGTATCTTATATATATATATTATATATATTTATATATATATATTATCTATATACATATATATTGTGTGTGTGGTGTGAGTGAGTGTGTGAGTTTGTTGAGTGGATAGTGTGTGTTGTGTTTGATTGTGGTGTGTGTGTGTGTCTGTATCATTATAATATATATATATATATCAATCTAATATATATATATATATATATTTAAATCTATAATATTGTATTAACATATATAAATTATAAATATATAAATATTATATATATATATATATATACATATAATATATAAACATCAGTTTATACATATATAATATATATATATATAATATATCTATATATATTTTATATTATATATATCTCTATATAAATATAATATATATTTTATATATATAATATATTTATATATATATATATATATATATACATATTTTACATATTATATACCTAAAAATATTTATATTACATATATATATTATATTATAAATTATATATATATTTAATTCTATAAATATTATAAATATATAAATATATATACTGTATATATATATATATTTTAATATATATATTATTATATAGAGGGCAGTGAAGGAGAGAGGAGAGGAGAGAGAGAGAGGGAAGTGAGAGATGGAGAGAGAGAGAGAGAGAGAGAGGAGAAGGATGAGAGAGAGCGTGATGAGAGAGAGTGAGAAGAGAGGTGAGAGAGGAGAGAGAGAGAGCAGATTAGAATGAGTAGGAAGAGCGGAGAGGGAGTTGAGATCATGGATGTTAGTAGAGAGCTAGAGATCGCTAGCAGAGCGAGTTTATAGATCTGTCTATGATCTCTCGCGTCGCTCTATCGGCTGAGATTTTATTGAATGCTTGAGGGAGAGCGAAGAGAGAGAATATTGCAAGAAAATGTGTAACAAAACATTTCAGAAAACAAATGCATTGTCAACATAATTGAACTTTGTGTAGTAAATACCTGTCGTAAATGCATGTGTAAGGACAAACCATTAAAAAAAAAGAAAAAAGAAAAAAAAATAAGATGTTCGATCTTCAAGCAGGTATTCCATCTAAGTGCCATTAATAATAGTATCAGCAATGCCACCTTCCTTTCAAACAGTGTCCTATCATTTGTGTCTTGAAATGTATAACTATATACGTCAATATTAAGGAATATAAGAGAGAGAGAGAGATAGAGAGAGAGAGAGAGAGAGAGAGAGAGAGAGAGAGAGAGAGAGAGAGAGAGGAGAGGAGAGAGAGTAGGGAGGCTTCCGAGAGGAGAGAGAGCGAGAAAACGAAAAAAAAAGAAAGAGAGAGAGAAGAGGG
>NW_028234660.1:22500-32566 GCF_977035675.1 Penaeus japonicus | reverse complement strand
TTTTGTTTTCCTCTCCCTCTCCCCTCTTTCTTTCTTTCTTTCTCTTTTCCTCCTCTCTCTCGCTCTCCCTCTTTCTCTCTCTCTCCCCTTTCTCTCGCTCTCTCTTTCTCTCCCTCCCCTCTCTCCCTCTCTCTTGCTCTCCCTCTTTCTCTCTCTCTCTCACCCCTCCCCTTCTCTCACTATCTCTCTTAATTCACAAGGCCTCCCAACCTAGCAAATAAAAATATATATATATTTGTCAGGAGAACAAATACCTGTTTTTGTCCATCTACATCTGCCAACCTAGTCAGGCAAATGCCCCGTGATAGATGAAGACAGAGGGGCAGTTATCGTAGCTGGAGAGAGAGGCTGGAAGCTGTGTTCATCATTATCTAAAAAAAAAAAAAAAGTTTTTTGAATTGTTTACATGTGATTACAAGATGGAGATCTTTGTCTGAATTTGAGGGATTGGGCATCTGTGTGTACATGGATTTGTTTGTGTGTGTGTGTGTGTTTGTGTGTGGGTGGGTGTGTGGTTGTGTGTTTGTGTGTTTGTGTGTGTGTGTGTGTGTGTGTGTGTGTGTGCGTGTGTGTTTGTGTGGGTCTGTGGGTGTGGGTGTGTGTGTGAGTGGATGTGTGTACTGTGTATAAGTATTTCACACACATACACACACACACACACACACACACATACACAAACACACAAACACACACAAACATACAAACACATACACGCAGACATGTGTACATGAGTACGTGTGACTGTGTATTTGCTCGAGTATCCGATTATGTAAGCATGTCTTTTACTAATTAATTCTCTTATTTTATTTTTTATTTTCGTATCTTATCTTTTATTCTCTTGTTTTATTTTAATTCTCTTATCTTATTTTTATTCTCTTATTTTATTTTCTATTCTCTCTTCTTATTTTTTATTCTCTTTTTTTATTATCTCCGAACATAACTTCCATCACTAGAGAATCAACAAACACACTTCAACATGGGTTCAGAGACTAAACATTAGGACATTGAACCTAATGATCTGAGTAGAACATTAGCAGTGGTAATTAAACCCTCATAAGTAAGCAAAGATAACAATTAACTAGATGATAATGACCATTAAATTAGAGATATACAGAGAGACAAAAAAAAATGTAAATAATGCTACAGTTGCTCTATTTAAATAAGATGTTCATTCATTCATTCGACCTGTAAGGTTTATGTAATGTTGCATTGCACAATAATGTATTACTTTATTATACGGTGTCATGAAAAATATGGATATAGATATAGACATTCTATGATCTCGCTCCGCTCTATATATTTATATATATATATATATATATATATATATATATATATATAGATAGATAGATAGATAGATAGATAGATAGATAGATAGATAGATAGATAGATAGATAGATAGATAGATAAATAGATAGATAGATAGATAGATAGATAGATAGACAAATAGATAGATAGTTAGATAGAGAGAGAGATAGAGAGATAGATAGATAGATAGATATATAGATAGATAGATAGACAAATATGTATGGGAGGGAAATGGGGGAGGAGGGGATAAGACAGATAAGCAGATAGACAGAAAGAGAAAGAGATAAAGAGATATATAGATAGACAGGCAGATAAAGACATATGTAGATGGACGGATAGATAGGTATATATATGATAATTTAAATAGATATATGGATAGGTAGACAGGTATACACATATGCCTTAAAAAGATATAGATAGACAAATAAACATTTTGTTCCTGAAATAAAATGAAAATAAAAATCTTTAGCCACCTGTTTGCGAGATTAGTTCATAAACACTTTAATTGTCAGTGTAAAGCAATTATGTATTCATTAATGATAATATAAACACTATATCAGTGCATTAACCACCGCTAAAGAGAGCAAAGAATTATTTCATATATATCAATATATATATATATAGTTATATATATATATATATATACTCTCCCTCTCCTCTCCCTCTCCTCTCACCCTCCTTATATATATATAATATATATATATATATATAACTATATATGCTATGTGTATATATATATATATATTATAATATATATATATATATGCAATGTGTATACTATGTCTATAGATATATATATATATTATATATATATATATATATCAATATATCATAATATATATATATATATATATGTATATATATATATCGCCATGTGTCGTGCCTATTCGTCATATATTGTATATATATATTCTAATATATATTATATATATAAAATATTATATATATATATGTATATATTTATATATACTATACACTCATAACCCGCTTATATATTATTATTATATATATTATTTCTCAATATATACTCTTATATACTACATATCCCCATACACACACACACACACACACACACACACACACAATATATATATATAATATACACTTGTATAATATATATATATATATATTATAGTATATTATATATATATCAATTTATATATATGTATATGCACTATATATATATATCTATACCTTCCACTCCATCCCTGCTAGCTATATATATATATGTATATATATATATATATATATTTATATAAATATATACATATATATATTGCAGATATTATATATATATATTTATATATACTATTATATATATATACATATATATATATAATATATAGATATATTATACTCATATATATATATATTATATATATACATATATATATATAACATATATATATATATATCAATATCATCTATATATATATATATATTTTTTATATAATATATGTGTGGTGTGTGTGTGTGTGTGTGTGTGTGTGTGTGGTGTGTGTGTATGTATATTTTTTGGTTGGTTTCATTATATAGATATATATAAATCTATTATATATATATATATTTATATATATATATATATATATATATAAAGCATAATCAGTATCTTAGGTCACATTATATGCAATATCAGTGCCTTACAAAAACAAAACAAAAACAAACACAATTTATCCACACAAAAAAAAAGAAACGAAACATAACCTCTCCAGCCCAAAACAACAACAACAACAACAACAGCAACAAAAACACAAACCTAACCATCCACACACGCCCACCAAGAACCCAGCCGCCCACCCTTTGAAACACCATCCTAATCGAACCCTGACAAGAAAGCTATCGTAATTGAACCTAATGACAAGAACCCACTGGAACGAACCCTCGACCCCCCACCCACCCCACCCCCACCCCCACCACCACCCCACCCACCCCCTTAGAATAGTGCGTCCGTAACCTCCTTTGGAAAAACAAGACCTCTTATCACTCACTCTTCGGAAGCCAGGTCATACGAAGGGAGAGGGGGAGGGGGAGGGGAGGGGGGGAGTGAGGGGAGGGGAGGGGGGAGGGAGGAGGGGGGAGTGGGAGGGGGGAGGGCGGAAGGGGAGGGGGAGGGGAAGGGAAAGGGGGAGGAGGAGGAGGAGGGAAGGGGGAGAGAGGGGGGAGGGAGGAGGGGGGCGAGTGGATGGAGGAGGAGGATGAGGGGGAGGGGGGAGGGGGAGGGAAAGGGGGGAGGGGGAGGGGGAGGGGGAGGGAAAGGGGGGAGGGGGAGGAGGAGGGGGGAGTAAGGAGAAGGCATTAACGGTAGAACGACACGATAACGGGGAAAGTAAGGCATACATCTCATGCCTTGGGAAGCGATATGGGGGAGATAGTGTGGGGTTGTTGGGGGGGGGGGCGCGGGCGGGGACCCCGGTCGGGGGTTGGGGTCTATGGGAAGGGGGAGGAGAAGGGTTGAGGTGTAGAGGAGGGAAGAGGGGGAGGGGAGGGGGGAGATAGTGTGGGGTTGTTGGGGGGTCGGGGTTGGGGGTTGATAGGGGAGGGGGGAGAAGGGTTGAGGTGTAGAAGACGGAGGAAGGGGAGGGGGAGGGGGGTTGAGGTGTAGAGGAGGGAGGAGGGGGAAGGGGAGGGGAGGGAGGTTATGGTGTTGTGGGAGGAGGGAGGAGGGGGAGGGGTGGGGGTTATGGTGTTATGGGAGGAGTAAGGTGTTGGAGTGTTGGAGGAGGGATAGGGAGATTGACGGGGAGGGGGGGAGGGGGTGTGAGGGGGTGAAAGAGCGGGAGTATACAGTGCCAGTGTGGTCGTCCCGGGCTATTCAGGATGAATAGCACACGCTGGAATAGTTGCCTTTGGAGCTCCGCCTCGCGTCTGGTGGTCCGTTGTCTGTTTGGAGTCTCAACCTAATATTGTAGAAGTTTTACTTTTTGTAATAATGGTGTTTGTACTACAGTCACTGCTCCGCTTTGGCGTTGTTGCCTCCTTGATATCGATTAATTGTACATGGTGCCTCCATCTGTGTGATGCGTTCCCTTTACATTGTTGTTCTATTGGTGGTTATCTGATACGCGTCCATCTTGTCGTGTGTTTATTCGGCCTTTCTCCCTCTTTGTGTGGTATTAGTCACCGAACTGTTGGTCGGGGCTGGTCCCGGAACAATTATAATATTGACTGCGGGAGGCTTCGGTGCTAATTCGGTGTTTTCGTTTATTTTTGAACCAAGACGAAACAAAAAGTTAGAGAACAGTTCTGCGACCCTTATAAATTCGATTAATAATTCCTATCTTCAACGTGCCTTCGCAATCGCCCCCCCCCACAATCCCGAAATCCTGTTGTCTTTTTTTTTCCTTTTCTTTTTCTTCGTTTAGTTTCTCTTATTGATCCTTCGGTTCTACCTTCCCGTCGTTAAGCGGCGTACCCAGGAGAGTTGTTGATACAATTATGGTCTAGAGTAATGTGTCGGTCTAATGCTAGACTCCCCCGGTCGTCGCGACCGTCCCATGGGGGTTGTTTTTGGGTTTTGTGTTTGTGGGTGTGTTTGTGTGTTTGGTGTTTTTTTGGTTTTTGTTTTTTTTATGTTTTGTGTTGGGGTGTTTTTTTTGTTTTGGGTGGTTTTGTTTTTGTTTTGGTTGGTTTTGTTTTTGTTTTGGGTGGTTTTGGTTTTGTTTTTTGTGGTTTTGTGGGTTTTTTCTTGTGTGTTTTGTGTTTTTTTTGTATGGTTTGTTGTTGTTTGGTTGTGGTTGGGGTTTTTTGTTGTTGTGTTGGTGTGTGGGGCTTGTTTTTTTTTGTGGGTGGGTGTGTGTTTTGTTTGTTTGTCTTGTTTTGTGGGTGTTGTGGTGGTTGTGTTTAGGTCTTGTTTTTTGGTGTTGTTTTTTTTTGTTTGGTGTTTTGTTGTGGTTTGGGGTTTTTTTTTTGTGTTTGTTTGTTGGTTGTTTGTTTTTGTTTTTGTTTTGGTTCGTGGGGTTTTTTGGTGTTTGGTTTTGGTGTTTTTGTGTGGTGTGGTGTGTTGTTGCAGGGGTTGTTTGTGTTTGTGTTTGTGTTGTTGTTTGTTTGGTGTTATTTGTTTTGTGTTTATGTTTTTTTTTTTGGTTTGGGGTGTTGTTGTTGTTGGTTTTGGTTTTGTTTGGGTGTGGGGGGGTGGGGGGGGGGGGAGTTGAGGGTGGTAAAGAGAGTGGTGAGTTGGGTGTCTGGTTGGGAGTGGGTTGGGGTTTTTTTTTTGGTGTGGTTGTTTTGTGTGTTGTGTTCTTGTTTGGTTTGTTTTGTGGTTTGTTATATTTGTTTAAAAATTTTCTTATTTTTGTGGTGGTTGGTTGGGGGGGTTTGTGGGGGTTGTGCTTTGTTGGGGGGGGGGGGGGGGGGGGGGTGTTGTTGGTGTATGTGGGTGTTTTTTTTTGTTTTTGGGGGTTGTTGAAGGTTTGGTTTTTGCGTTTTTGGTGTTGTGCTTTTGTGTGGGTGTGAGGTTGTGAGGTGGTGGGGTGCTTGGGTTGGTTGTCTGTGGGTGTGTGGGGTTGGGTTAGGTGTGGGGTTTATGTTTTTTGGTGTGTTTGTTCTTTGTGGTTTTGGTTTGTTGAGGGAGTTTTGAGGCTGCTCAGCACAAAGGGAGTAGAGTAGGGAATTGGGGGGGGGGGGGGTGCGAGAAGGTTTTTGTTTTGTTGTTGTTGTGTGTGGTGGTTTGGGTTGGTGGGGTTGTGGTGTTGTTTGTGTGGTTGTTGGGTTTGGGTTTGTGGGGTTTTAGTTGTTTGGTGGTTTTGTTTGGTTGGGTTGTTGAGGAAAAAAAGAAGGAACAAAGTGGGGGAAAAAAAAGGGGGGGGCGGGGGGGGGAAGCGGAATAAAAATATTGGGGGGGGTCCCAATAAACTGATAGCTGGAAAGGGACCCGTTTTGCCGAATAGAGAGGGGAGTGAGTATGTGAGAGAAAGGGGAGTAGATGGAGAGAGGGAGTAGATTAATGGAGAAGTGAAAGTGAGAAGAGAGAATAGGACGGAAAGGAAGAAAGAACGTAACGATAATAATGATAATGATGTTTTGTGGTTGTGTTGGTTTGTTTGTCGGGTTTTGGGGGGTGTGGTTTTTTGTTGGGGTGGTGGGGTGGGGTGGTGGGGTGGTGTGTTTGGTGTGGTGGGGGGTGGGGCGGGGGGTTTTTGGTGGTGTGGATTAGTGTTTGGGGTTTGTTTGTGTATTTGTTTTTGTGGTTTAAAAAGATATTGTCGTCCTGGCTTACCCTCCTGTCCCTCTTTGCCCACACAGCATCCCACCTCATGCCCCTTGCTGCCCCACCACCCAACTTCCCGCTTTGCCTTATCTACATTTTTAAGTGATAACTTTCTTCTCTCTCCCGTTCCGTACACACGTCCGCCCCCCGCCGCACTCCTACATAATAATAACAATGATAACAATTCTAATGATAGTGAGAATAAATATAATGATTATATTGATCATCTCCTCTCTACGCCCTCCTGCTTCCCTTCCCTCCCTCCCCCCCTCCCTAACCTCACACACAATCCCATCATCGCCACCACCCCATCACCCCCAATCACAGTCATTATACTGACAATGATAAAGATAATGACGATAATAATCCAATAATGAAAGAAAATAATATCAATCATAATGAAAATGATTAAACAATATACATATTGAAATAAAATAAAATAAAACAATAAAAGATAATAACAATAATGCTGAAAAAAAAAAAAAATACGAATGATATATAAAAATAAAAAATAATAACAATAATGCTGATTAAAAAAAAAAAAAAAAAAAAAACGAATGATAATAATAAGAAAATCTGCAATGGAAAAGGATGTTGCAAACAGCTGTTGTCACCGAAGCTTTATTCCTCTCCCTCGCCCAAAGGACATGAATTGATGCCTAAGTTGCAACGCCGTCCAGTCTGCAATCAAGTTTTTTTTTTTTTTTTTTTTTTTTTCTCCCGACCTGATGGACTAGCCGTCACCAGTCATGTTCTGGCGATGCTAATTTACTTTATGGCAAGCAATTCCTCAATATTGTAATTGATGACGTGACTGATATGATCAATAAATAATGTCCTTCAAGAAAATAGTGATAATGGGGGTTGCAAGTTGGTTTGGCACGTTAAATTGGTTCTTGCAATATTGTGCAACACTTTGGCACATTGTGTTGTCTGTTTAGGTCTGGTGTTGGGTTAAGTGTGATGGTGCTCGCTTTGTTAAGTCAACAGAGATGGTTCTAAATTAACAGGGAACCAGTTTAGAGAACTAACCTTGCTTATCTGATCTTATATATATACAAATCATATGCATATGTAATTCACATACACATACTTACATTAAATTTACATATGTGTATATATATATATATATATCTAAATATATATATATAGATATATATATGTGTGTGTGTGTGTGTGTGTGTGTGTGTGTGTGTGTGTGTGTGTGTGTGTGTGTGTGTGTGTGTGTGTTTGTGTGTTTGTGTGTGTATATGTATGTGTATATCTATCTATCTATCTATCTATCTATCTATCTATCTATCTATCTATCTATATACATATATATATATATATATATATATATATATATATATATATATATATATATATATACAATCTGTAATCCTCCATATTCATGGTCTTTCCCCAGTATGTGCAAAGACACAAGTTCTGTCTCCGGATTACAATCCTCCGCGGTTCGCATTTAACGCACCGGTTGTTCCAAGAGTAGTGAGTCCACCCCTAGCGGAAAAGAAAAAAAAGAATGAGATCAGCACTATTACGTTATAAAAACCCCCCAAAAAAAAAAAAAAAATATAAAAAAACCCCCCAAAAAACCCAGAAGTGGAACGTGGTAGTGCGGCCTGCCAACGTCTCTTAATAATGGTTCTGGTACTAATCCCGAAGAACAAAAACATACAGGACTTGGAGTTTTTTTTCGATAGAGGTCATAACAGCTGGGATCTGTTATGGTGTAACGCGGCAGTGGACTAATATTTTGCGCTAACTTAGGGCGTGCTTTGGAAAGTCGGATCTGAGGTGTTAAAGGGAGGGTGGGTTCATTGTCTTTGGAAAAGGTTCAAGTTCTAAAGAAAGAAAGAAAGAAAGAAAAAAGAAAAAAACTTTGGCGATGCGATGTTTTAGGATAGTTTGTATCGTGAATCTGATAAGCTGACCTTTTGATAATGTTGAATAACTGTATTACAAGATATACGCTTTTGATAATGTTCTCAACAACGATGAAACAAGACAAAGAAACAACAAAAACACCATCATAACCAAAACATCCCTTTCCAATGAACAAACCAATCATATATATCAATAAAAAAAAACAAAGTACAACAACAAAAACATATAGCAATGAACCACTCATAAAAACCCCGCCATGTTTGATGAAGGCGCTCACATTTCTTCGAGCTCTTGAACTCCTCCTGCTCTCTTCAAAGCTCCTCTTTAAGTCCCCCCCTCCCGATTTCGTTGTTCCTGCTTTATGGAAAAGGAAAACCAGAGTTTCGCCATCGGATCAAAATCACTTTAATCACTTAAATTCAATTAGAGGAACGATTTTAAGGGGGGGGGGGGGGGGGGGGGGGGGGGGGGGGGGGGGGGGGGGGGGGGGGGGGGGGGGGATGTCGGGAGGGCCTCCAGAGGGCGGGGATGTGGGCGTGTGCTAAGATTTTTATATACTGACAGGAGATTCTTCTCTTGGTTGTCTGAATTCGGGGGGGTAGGTAGGCGGTTCTTCCCCCTCCCTCTTTCTTTTGCTCTTTTCTTTCTCTCGCCTCTCTATCTTATTCTAACTTCTCTCTCGTTTCTTCTCTCATTCTCCTCTCTCTCAGAACTTCTCTTTTTTCAGCCTGATCCTTCACTCCTCTGCCTCCGTCTTTTCTCTCTTCTCTCATCTTTCTCTTTCTCTCCCACTCGCGCTCGTCTGATCTATTTCGTGTTTCTATCTATGATTCTATCTCGTTTCTTTCCTCTTTCTCTCTCTTTTTCATCTCCTCCCTCTTCTTCTCTCCGCTCCATTTTTCTACTTTTTTTTTTTTTTCCTCTCTCCCTGCTCTCTCTTCTTTCTATTCTCTTCTCCTTCTTTCTTCTCTCATCTTCTTTCCCTTTTTCTCTTCATTCTTCAATTTCTTCTCTCCGTCTGCTCCAGCTCTCTTCATCTCTCGTCTCTCTTCTCTCTCTCTCTCTCACTACTTCTCTCTCTCTCTCTCTCTCTCTCTCACTCTTCTCTCTCTCTTTTCCTCTCTTCTTTCTACTCTCAAATCTCTCTCTCTCTCGTCTCTTCTCGTCCACGTCTTCTCTCTCTTGTCTCTCTCTCTCTTTCTCTCACTTCTCATTCTCCTCTCTCTTCTCTTTTCCTCTCTCCTCATCATTCGACTCCTCTTCTCTCTCTGCTCTTTCTTTGTCTCTTCACTCTTCTGCTCTCTCTCTCTCTCTCTCTCTCTATCTCTTGCCTCTTTCTCATCTCTCTCTCCTTCTCTCCTCTCTCTCCTCTCATCTTCCTGCGCTCTCTCTCTCTCTCTCTCTCTCCTTCTCTCTCCTCTCTCTCTCTCTCTCTCTTGCTCTCTCTCTCTCGTCCACTCTCTACTTCTCTCTCTCTCATCTCTTCTCCTCTCTCTTCTCGCCTCTCTCCTTCTCGTTTTTTCTTTACTCTTCTTTCTCTCTTCATTCCTCTCTTTGTTTTCTCCTCCTCTTTTTCTTTCTCTCTTCCCTCTTCTCTCTCCTCTCTTCTCTATACTCATTCTTCTCTCTCCTAGCTCCTTCGCGCTATCTCTCTCTGATGTCTTC
>NW_028234659.1:0-6462 GCF_977035675.1 Penaeus japonicus | reverse complement strand
TTTTTTTTTCCCTTTTATAATTAATTCCTCAAAAATTCCAATAATTTGACATTAGAAAAAGATATACGGAAACACCCATACGTCAATTTAAAAACAAAATACTTACTACTGAAAAATAAACAGCACGATGAATTAACCAGAAAAAAAGAAGAAAAACTTCAATTATCACTCACCTTTTCCAAAATATAAAATTTTTTAAATAGTTTAAAAAATTTTATTTTCAATAAACCAAAGGGGGTAATTTTTAAATTCCTTTCATCCGATTAAAAATTCCATTTCCAAAAATATAGCCATAAAACTCTAATCATTTTAATTTAAATTCTTTCCCACCCCTGTAAACAAAAAGGGTTTTGAAGGGAAATTAAACAAAAATAAAAAACCTAACCCAAATTACAAAAACAAAACTTTTCTAAAATTTAAAATCACCAAAAAAAATAAATTAAAACAAAATAATTACCTTAAACATTAAATTTCAAAAATAATAATTAACTTTTCTTTCATTCCCAAAAATTTTACTTTTTTTCATGTTTAATAAAAATTTTCCCCAAAAAATTAAATTTTTTAAACCCACCAACGCCTAAAAAAAAAAAATTATTCACCCAAACAACACCCCCAAAAACAACCCACCACAACAACAACAATCTCACCAACGTCGAAAATACAACTTACAATCCTCTTTTTCATACCACATTTTACACACGAACCTGCGTTTCCTTTCTTTTATTTTTTTTTATAAAACCCTTTAAAATTCTTTTTAACCTTTCCCCCAAACCCTTTCTTTCCTTACCCTCCTCCTCCGCTCTCCAAAGTTCCATCCAAAATCTTTTTCTCAAACTGAGGTTTTTCTACAAACAACAATCATTCGAAAAGGGTCCACCCCCTTTTTTGGGGGCCACTTTTAAACCCACTTTTCAAGATAACGTAATAAAAAACCTTTTGAATTGCCAAGCTTTAAATACCCAAAATCAAAAAACATCAACCCGCTACACAATTCGGGGACACTTTAATCCCAAAATTTTTTTCTAAAAAGCCTACCTTTTCCAACATACCGAAATAAAACTTAACACCTACCAAAATAAATTTTACTTTTTAAAACCCCTTTAAACAAAAAAAAAATACAACGAAAAAAATTTTTGTTTGCAATAAACCCATCTTTTCCACCCGTTTTCCCCTCAATAGCACCAAAAAATTTCTAATCCAACCTAGCGGCTTTACCATCTTACTCCTACTAAAAAAATTTAAAATTTTAACTACAGAATAAACCCCCGCACTGAAAACCTCCTACAATCACTTCCACAAATATAACAAATAAAAAATAAAATTTAAAAATAATTTTGGCTTTTAATGATTTAAAATTTGAAATTTTACAGACCATAAATTTTTCCAAAATAAATCCAATTACCCCAACTTTCAGCTAAAACCACCAAAAAGAAAAAAACTTTTTGGGCAAAAAAAACGATCAAATTCCCTTTTTCATCGTGATGATCTTTCATAAAAACCCGATTAGTATACGAAACAATTGACAACATTCCCACTTTAAAACCTCTCTCATAGAAGTACTAAAGCATATATGAATTGTATTATCGTTACGTTCTGATTAAAATTAAACCCCCAGAGTCGCCCAAAATAGAAAATGCTACAGCCAATTCTCCTATCGAACATCTCAATTATGAGCACCACTCCCTTTTCCCCTTTTGGCCCAAAACCGTCACAATATAAAATCTTAACCACATTAAAATCACGTTCTTTTTGTATAAGAAAAAAGGAGAAATAACGCATTTTTTTCCTAATTAAAAGCAAATAAAATTCCCACTAAAATATTGTTTTTACATTACATATATCCGTATTAAATATTAATTATGTAATTAGATTTTATTTATAAGATTTTTAACGCAATATTATAAAATTTTCATGCAACAAATGATATTATTTTTACAAAAAGTATAACAATTAACACGAAGAAAGGACTTGATTTTGAGCATACCGAAGACGGTAATACATTAAAATGTCTTTTGATGAAAATTTTTCCCTTACTAACCAGATAAAAAATTTTGAAAAAGACTATGTTAATTCTATAAAGAGTTAAATTCTATTGTGGGGCAAGTTCTCATAAAAAAATGTATATTAAAAATAAATTATACGTACTTTTAACGCCCCGGGGGGAAAATTTTGCATGAACAAAAAAAATAATCGTCAAAGCGGCCGAAGAATTAATGCCAATTATTACGTTAATTACATAACTTTTGAAAAATTGAATACCAAAATTATTTATTAGCCATCAAATTTCCTCTAAAAAATTGTCGCCCAAACCAAAAACCCAACAACCCAACACATTTCCTCATGCCTTTTGGTTTCATTACGAAGGGGTTAAAGCAACCCCCCACTTAATTTAACATTAAATTAAAATTTTTGGGGGAAAAACTTTTACAAAATTTTTTTTTTAAAATTTTCCTTTTTTTTTCAGGGATTTAAACAATAAAAACCCCCATGAAATACCCAAAAAAATTAAAAACCTTTAACGCTTAAATTGTTGAAAAATTTTAAAAAAATTAACCTTAAAATTTGGAAAAAAATCCCCCATTTTTTAAACTATAAAAATGTAAAAAATAAAGATGCAAAAAAAAATATTTTAAAAATCCAACCCCCAAAAAAAAAGGGGGGAAAAAAAAATTTCTCAAAAAACAAACACGCTCCCCGAATTTGGGGGGCCTTAAATATAAAAAAAAACAAACAACATATACTCGTTTTTTAAAGACTAAATTTTTAAAATTTAAAAAAAAAAGTCAAAAAAAACAATCCCTTTTTCATCATTATCAAAAAACCTTTTCCTGTTAAAGAACTATTGAGGGATATTAACAATAATACTTTTATATGATAAAATGTTTTAATGATGCTGACCTGTTATGAAAGGGAAAAAAATATATGTAATATTTATCTTTATAAGGGTATTAAAAATAAAAAAATAAATTACCGATATGAGCACGACGGATATAGATATATAGAGATAAGTGGGGGACACATATATAATTATAATACAATGTTAAAATAAATGGGTTTATTTTTATTATTTTTATACATAATATCAGTGAATGAAAAAACCCTGCATTATTACGTAATTTTTAAAGGAAGGTGGTTTTAAAGGGATTTTTAAGATTATCATATAAAATTAAGGTGCCCACACCCTAGAAAAAATGAAACGAAACAAATAAAAATTATTAAAAAAAACTCTTTTTCAAAAAATTTTGCCCTAAAATGTCACGGGACAAAGGGGAGAATTTATTTGTAAACTTACTAAAAAAAACGTTATGGGGTATTTCTTAAAAATAAAAATACTAATAAACCAACAAAAAAAAAAAGGAAAAAAAAACATGTTTAAGCTCAAATTTAAAAAAAACAATATATTTTTCGCATACGTTTGGGACCCCTCTCTCAAAATCTAACTTAAAAAAAAAATATTTTTTTTTTAACAAACCCCCCAAAATCTCAGGGGGGAATTTTTACGAATAAAAATTAAATTTAAACATATTTACAATTTTTTTATTAAAAGAAATATTATTAAACAACCCTTAAAATCCTCCTACCATTATTACGGGGGGTTTATAAGACCAATTCCACCTTGAAATCATAAATACCTCTGTACAAATTTTTTAAACGACAAAATAAATATTATCCCAAATGTTTCAAATTTTATCCCTTTTTTAAGTTTTAAATTTTTTTAAAAAAAAAGGGATATAAATTTTACAAAAAAAGATAAAAGATAAACCACAAAAGGAAAAAAACAGACAAAAAAAAAATTTTCTAAAATTTATACAAATTAAATATTGGTTTAAAAACACTATTTTTCCCAAATTAGTTCTGGGAACAATTCAAATTTATATCTGATAAAAAGGGGTTTTTTAATATATTTTTTTAAGAAAATGAAAATCCCCAAAACCATCCTAATAATATAAAAAATACCATAAATTTACAAATTTAAAACCTATAAAGAAAATTGTTTAAAACTTTTAAAAAATGTCTTTTGAATGGGGGGTATAATGACCAATTATTCGAAAAATTCCAAAATTTAAAGAAAAAAAAAAACAAAACAATACACACAAAATTTTTTTAATAAATACCAATAAAAAGAATCGGCCTTTCTTACTATAAAAAAAAAATAAATAATTTTTTAATTTTTCACAAATAAAATTCCATTTCCTACAATTTAATACCCAAATATAAACATTACCTAAATTTTTGGAATTTTTACTATCCCCCAACCACACTGCTAAAAAAAAAAAATTTTGGGCACAAAACAAAACAACAACAAAAACCCCACCACAAAACCAAAAACCCCCCTTATCACGCCATCCACCATCTCTTCAAAAAAGAAAAACGACCCCAAAACCCTGACCTAAAAAATTTTAAAAATTCATTTAAACCCAATCATTTTCATCATTAAAACATTTTAACGTTAAAACCATCAACCCACCAACCCTCATCTCTTTCAAACGTCGCTCAACAACAAAAACCCAACCAACCCCAACCACCCCAACCAACCCACCACCCCCCAAACCACCAAAAACCACCACCACCCCAAACCCCAAATTTATTTTTTTTTAAATCTTCCACACCAACACACACCCCCCACCCCACCCACCTTTCCATACCACCCACCACAACAACCCCCACCCCCAAACCACCACCCCCCATATCATCATCCCTACAACAACAAAACAGCCCCCCCCACCACCCCCCCCCATCATCACACCCCCACAAAAACCCACCACCACCCCAAAAACCCCCCAAACCACCCCAACTCATCACCCATCCAACAAAAACAGCCCCGCCCCCAAACCCCACCACCACCCCCCAAACCCACCAGACCTTCTTCCCAAAGATTTTAAAAATTTTAAAGTTCTATGGAGAAAATCAACAAACCTTATGACCATTGCGGAACTATTTTAAAAAATAAATTCTCCATTTCCCCCCCTCTTGTTGAAGGGTTGATTGCTTCTAAATAACTTGATAAATTACAAAAAAATTGAAATCTTTCCCTCCCCCGCGGGGAAAAATTCACTTTCTATAATGTTTTCAAATTTATTTTTTTAAACATGAAAAAGCGACACATTAATTTTTAGGTCACCTCCCCTCCCTTTAATTCTTAACAAAAAATACGAAAGTCCCAATCTCCCGTTTTTTTAAAAACAAAATTCAAAAATTAAAACCACAAATTTTTTTACATTTAAAAAATGGGGGTTATACTTTTAAACCGTCAATTTTTTTTCCCCTCCAACATTTTGTTTTTCTCTCTTAAAATATTCTATGTGATCGATTTAAAATGAAAAGAAAAAAATTCCCGGTACTATCTTAGGGCTCGGCACACTTAAAACGAATTAATGAAAAAGTATTTTCGATCGTCAAAATTCCTCCCCCGATTTCTTAAAAGAAAAAAACCAAACTAAAAATAACTCTTCCCCCCATTCATCCATGCCAAATGACAAATATCTTTTCTGTTGTTGGGAAATTCTTTTAAAAAATTTAAACCCAAGAAAAGGGAATAGGTGGGGGCCTGCTGTTATAACAGTGTCGAGTGAGGCAAACCCTGTCGCACATCAATTTTTTTAGAACTCTACTATAATTTTTTTTGAAACTATCAACATTTTAAAAAAAAATTTTAAAAGCTTTTTACAAAATGTTAATACCCCTTAAAAAATGATAAAAGGGCTTTTTAAAAGAAAAACAATAAAAAGGAGAACAAAAATTTAAAGGGGTTTATTAATATAAAGGGGATTTTTCCATTTCATCGCATTTAAACCTTTGAAATGATCCTTCCCCCTCCTTAAATGAAAAGGGCACCCCTTTTTTTCATCTAAAAAGGTTTAAAACCTTTTCTATAAATATGTATTCAAAATTGGTAGAGGTTTTAGCTGCTTGGGAATTTTCACAAATCTTTTTAATTTCGATAAAAATAATTATCCTTCTACCATAAATTTTGGGCTTAAAAAAAATTTTGACAATCTAAATCTTTAAATCACCAAAGCTCCTTTGGCTCTATAGTATATCCTATCCCCCTATAAACATTTTACGTTAAACCCAAAAAATTACCCTTGACCCCCAAATTTGGGGTGATTTTGATGTTTTTTTTGGTTTTACAAACATAACTTTGGGAAACCAAAATTAAACCTTGATACTGTACCCTCACATTTTTCTCAATTATAAAATTAAAGAACAAAATACCCCTCCAAAACGACTTGCATCAATATTTTTATAATCGATCCTTTTGAAACCCCTATCAAAAAAAACATGAAAATTTAAATTAGACAATGAAAAAATCACCAAAAAATTCCCAAATCTTTTTTTCCTTCTCTTTCGGAAAATTATCCTCATCCCTTACAATTATTTCGTAAAAGGGGAAGAGGATTTGATGGGGGCGAACTGCACCCCCGTGGGTTTGACGTGAAGCGAAACCAAAAATTTAAACTC
>NW_028234657.1:5000-8068 GCF_977035675.1 Penaeus japonicus | reverse complement strand
AAATATTTTCTGACCCGACATATCTTCTCAAGATTTCGCCTTTTTCTGCGGAGGTAATGGCGTGAATGAAATCCCTACTCCAGATAAACATACAGTCCAGTATACTAAAAACTTCGACCGGGATAATAAGACCGATGATGGCTCGTATAGATTACGGTAAAAGCGATAATTCCCGGCCCGCGATGGGGACTGATTGGACGCAATAGATGGTGTCATTTTCTAATTCAGGGGTAGAATAAGGACAAACAGAGCATGAACGTATAGTTTATGTTTCACCAGAGGTAATTTTTGTTAGTTTTTTTTGAAATATTATAAGGTAAGAAAGATAGACAACTATGAGAGGATGCAAAGAAAATTATAATGAAAAGAATGTGTGTGCCTGTTATTTATACTATCTATCTCTATCTATATATCTGTCAGTCCAACCAAATCTATTCATCCAACTATCTCTAACTATCCTATCTATCTATTTATCTATTCTAACATCTATCTATTTACTATCTGTCTATCTATCTAGCTATCTATCTATCTATCTAATCTAACTATCTATCTATCTATATATATATATAATATAATATATATATGATATAGCTTATATTATAATAATATATATAATATATATATATAAATATATTCATTTGTATATATGTCATACATATATATATCATATTATAATATATCTATATATATATGTTATATATATATTTATATATAATATATATATATATAATGATATGTTATGTATGTTTATGTTCTATTTATGATATCTATTTATCTATCTGTCTGATTCTATTTAATGTATCCTATCTATCTATCTAAACATATGTACATATATGTATAACAGTGTATATCTATATATATATATAATATAATTGATAATATACTAAGGATATATATATATATATATATATTATATACATATATATAACATATATATAAACATAGATATATATATAATATATATATATATATATTATATACTATTATAATATATATATATATATATTAGATATATATATATATCATACATAAGTAATATACATATATGATATGACATATAATAGATTATATATGATATATATAATATAATATATAATATACATATATATTTATATAATTCATATATATATATATACTAAATATATATAATATATATATATATATGAAATATATATATAGATATACATCAATATATGCATATATATATATATATATATTATATATATATAATATAATATATATATATATATAGATACATATATATATATATATGTATATATATATATAATATATATATATATATAGATATATATATATATGTATATATATATATATATACATTTATATATATATACATATATATAATATATATATATTATATAATATAATATATACAAATATTAAATACATATATATATATATATATATATATATATATATATTTATATATATAATATATATATATATATATATATATATGTATATGTGTAATATATATATATTTAAATTTATGCATATATATATATATATATATATAGATATATATATATATATATAATATATTATATAAATATAATATATTTTTATTTTTTAAGAGTATTACTAATCATCAACATTTTAAAATACAATGCAAGGAAGCATTCGTTCAAAATACAAAAACATAAAATTTAATGCCAGCTAAATTTTCCCCCATGTAACAAAGCAAAACCATCGGAATGCAGGTTTTTGGGCGCGTTAGCAACATCAGGGAATCTACGTCGCAACAGCAAACATTCACACACGTATGTGTGAGGCAGAGAGAAATGTGGAGAGTGAGCTACATACTTGTTTGTTTGTTTGTGTTCCCTCATGCCTGGTATGTGCCCGAAACCGAGCCCCTTCGAGTATACACAACTATGTATGTATGCTCTTCCGGAAATCTGAGATTGATGTCATGAATGATGAATTATATATTACGTTATAGAGAATAAAATGGGTTTTGGAAAATGAAGAGATATGACATTTGCGTGAACTAAAGTAAGATAAGACGGAGAAAACAAATGTAACCTTTGAATGTCTCACTGTAACTGCAGAGGAAGATTCTATTTAGATCGTGTAATATATATATCTAATAGGTATATATATAATATATATATATATATAGATATATATATATATATATATAAAATGTATATAAATATATATATATATATATATATATATATATATTATAGGAGTGATATATATATAAGATGATATATATATATATGATATATATATAATTTGATATACAGGAAGTGTATGTATATATTATATATATATATATATATATATAGTATAGTAATATATATATATATATATGTTTAGTATATATATGTATAGTGATAATCTACATATATATATAGATATATATATATATATATATATATATATGATATATATATGTATATATATTTATCTATTTAATTTATTTATATTGTGTGTGTATAGAATGTGCTGTGTGTGGTCCCTAAGTATATGTACGTAATGCAAATGATCTGAGGTAGTACTTATATATATATATTATATATATATATATATATATCATATAAATATATATAAAGATATATATATAGTATTACCATATATATATATATATATGTATATATATATATTGTAATATATATATATAGTATATATATAGTAATCTAATATATATATATAGTATATATATCAATTACATAGTGTTGTGGTGTGTGTGTGTGTATGTGTGTGTGTATATATCATAGTATAGTATATATATATATATATGATTATTCAATATATAGTATATATATATACACACACACACACAGACCACACACACATACACCTACAACACGCACACACACACAACACACACTACTCCACATCACCACATATTTATATATATATATATATATATGATCATATATATACGATATAATATATATTTTATATATAAATATATATGTGTGTGTGTGTGTGTGTGTGTGTGTTGTGTGTGTGTGGTGTGTGTGTGTGTTGTGTGTGTGTGTGTGTGTGTGTGTGTGTGTTGTGATGTGTGTGTGTGTTTTATGTGTGTATGTGGT
>NW_028234656.1:42500-45000 GCF_977035675.1 Penaeus japonicus | reverse complement strand
GTTTCCACTGTGCATTTCCCTCACGAAAAGACGAAACAGAAAAAAATGGGCAAGAATGATAATATAAAAAAAGAGCGAAAGGGAACCGGAGAGAGAGATAGAGAGAGGGAGAGAGGGAGAGAGGGAGAGGGAGAGAGAGAGAGAGAGAGAGAGAGAGAGAGAGAGAGAGAGAGAGAGAGAGAGAGAGAGAGAGAGAGAGAGAGAGAGAGAGAGAGAGGAAAAGACAGACAGACAGACAAACAGAGAAGGAAAAAATGGCGGAGGAGAAAAAGAAATAGAGGGAGGGAAAAAGAACCATAAAAATAACAAGATAAAGTAAATGAAATTAAAAAAAGAGAAGTGGACAGTGGAAGCGGAGAATTGATATAAAATAGCATAGACACATTAACAAAATTGAATATAAAGGGGCAGAGACAATTACTTGTACGATAAATTCATTGATCACACAGAGTAATATCAACCAGTTAATGAAAACAATCAAAATGAAAATGAAAATAAGGGGGGCAGAACAATAAGTGTACAAGAAATATACATGTAGTTACCTTTCAGAGAGATGTAGAAAGAATTCGTATGATCCAAGCACTAAAGTTGACAGGAGGCGAATAGTAATTTCTTTCGGGAAAATCTGATTCAACCGCAGTGAGGAAGCATCCGGAGACGGCGAGAGATGGACTGCAACTGGCAAGTGGGAGGACAGTATGGAGGAATGAGGGCGGAGCTTCCAGGGGCAAGGAGGAGGAGGGGGAGGTGGAGGAGTGAGGTAGCGAGAGATAAGCGAATGACCAGGCAAACACGCAAAGGAAAAGGAAAGAATAGAAGAGAGGAGAGGAGGGGAGAAGAGAAGAGAATTGAGGAGAGGGAAAGAGGGGAGAAGGGAAGAGAATAGAAGAGAAGAGAAGACAGAGATACAAAGAGAGGTGTGGTCGTGTGTGTGTGAAAGAGAGAGAGAGAGAGAGAGAGCGAGGGGAAAAGAAAGACAGACAGAAGGAAGAAATGGCGGAGGAGAAAGAGAAGAAATAGAGAGAGGGAAAAAACATGAAAATAAAAAGATAAAGTAAATGAAACAGAAAAAAAGAGCAGAAGACGAGGGGAAGCAAGACATTTGGAGCGTAGAAATGATATAAAATAGCGTAGACACATAAACAAAATTCAAGATAAAGGGGCATGAACAGTTACATGTACGGTAAATCCATTGATCACACAGCGTTATATCAACCAGTTAATGAAAACAATGAAAATTAAAATAAGGGGGGCAGAACAATATGTGTACAAGAAACATATATGTACTCACCATTTTAGAGAGATGTAGAAAGAATTCGTATGATCCAAGCACTGAAGTTGACAGGAGGCGAATAGTAATTTCTTTCGGGAAAATCTGTTTCCACTGTGCATTTCCCTCACGAAAAGACGAAACAGAAAAAAATGGGCAAGAATGATAATATAAAAAAGAGGGAAAGGGAAACGGAGAGAGAGATAGAGAGAGGGAGAGAGGAAAAAATGGCGGAGGAGAAAAAGAAATAGAGGGAGGGAAAAAAGAACCATAAAAATAACAAGATAAAGTAAATTAAATTAAAAAAAGAGAAGTGTACAGTGGAAGCGTAGAATTGATATAAAATAACGTAGACACATTAACAAAATTGAAGATAAAGGGGCAGAGACAATTACTTGTACGATAAATTCATTGATCACACAGTGTAATATCAACCAGTTAATGAAAACAATCAAAATGAAAATGAAAATAAGGGGGGCAGAACAATAAGTGTACAAGAAATATACATGTAGTTACCTTTCAGAGAGATGTAGAATGAATTCGTATCATCCAAGCACTAAAGTTGACAGGAGGCGAATAGTAATTTCTTTCGGGAAAATCTGATTCGACCGCAGTGAGGAAGCATCCGGAGAAGGCGAGAGATGGACTGCAAATGGCAAGTATGGAGGAATGAGGGCGGAACTTCCAGGGGCAAGGAGGAGGAGGGGGAGGGGGAGGAGTGAGGTAGCGAGAGATAAGCGAATGACCAGGCAAACACGCAAATGAAAAGGAAAGAATAGAAGAGTGGAAAGGGGGGGGGAAGAGAAGAGAAGTGAGGAGAGGGAAGAGGGGAGAAGGAAGAGAGAAGAATAGAAGAGAAGACAGAGATACAAAGAGAGGTGTGGTCGTGTGTGTGTGAAAGAGAGAGAGAGAATCGAGAGAAAGAGAGAGAGAGTGAGAGGAAGGGGGGAGGAGAGAGAGAGAGAGAGAGAGAGAGAGAGAGGAGGGGAGGCGAGGGAAGAAGGAGTGAAGATACACAGAGAGGCGTTCGTGTGTGTGTGAGAGAGAGAGAGAGAGAGAGAGAGAGAGAGAGAGAGAGAGGAGAGGAGAGGGAGGGAGGGGAGGAGGGAGAGAGAGGAAAGGAGGGGAAAGAGAGGAGAGAGAGGGGAGAAGAGAGAGGAGAGGAGAGAGGAGAGCGGAGGAGAGCGAGAGCGAGAGCGAGGTGAAAATGTTTACACACAGACAAGATAA
>NW_028234656.1:15000-20000 GCF_977035675.1 Penaeus japonicus | reverse complement strand
TTGGGGATATGTAAATGAAAAGAGAGAGAAAGAGAGGAAAAAAGAAAAAAAAAGAAAAAAGATCTGAATCAATAAAACCAAGGATATAATTGATTGTACCAGATTATTGCAAAATACAGTGTTCCTAGCCAGTGTGCATAAAGGGTTTACAAGTTTTACAGATATGTTGACAGATAATGAAAACAGGCCTGCATGAAACAAGAGCACAAGTGCCAACATTGCTTTAACTTACAATGATTATTACAGAATACATTGATTTAAAGAGATTATCACAGAATACAATGTTCAAAATGGATTGAACTCTTGAGGATATATATGTTAAATGTATTTTAGTTTTACTATCTATATATCTATCTATCTGTATCTATGTCTACACACACACCTATGGAGAAAAAGAGAAGAAGAGCGGCAAAAAGATGAGAATTGTGTGTGTGTGTGTGTGTGTGTGAGTTTATGTCTATTTATCTATGAACCATGGATGACATAACCAGTGAGAATCATCAGAGGATAATGTAAAAACTTAATTCTTCCATGAAATACAATTATTACTGTACAATAATGTTTAGTGTAAATATCTACAAGAAATGATTATTATAATGATAATAATGAAAATAATGATGATGATGATGATGATGTATTGTAACTATGCTTTCAATGACTTATCAGCTTTCATGTTGTGTCATCTTTTTGTATGTCTATGATGTTTAGAATAAAACAAAAACAAAACAAACACACACACACAATTAAATAAATAAAATATAACATATAATGCAAGAACACAAGGTTTCTAGGGTATGCTTCCAACAATTTGTCAGTTTTCATGTTTCTCTTTCTCTTGTATGTATATCATGTGAAAAAAAAATAATAATAATAAAATAAAAACATAAAAAATAAATAACATAACACAACAGCAATATCAGTTTTGCAGAGTATGCTTTCATAAAGATGTCCTTTTTCATATGCTTTAGCATTTTTTTTTTTTTCTTGATAAAATGTGAAAAATATTCAGTTGATGTAAGTGCACATTTGCTTTCTTTCATAGACAAAGTCTGGCTATTTCATCTATCAAGTTAATTTGGTAGCATGTTCTTTAACGTGGATGATTTAGTGAAAGATATGCGAGTCTTTATAATAGCTGAAAATTTCCATCTGCATTTACAAAATATCATAATAACATGCCAAGTCTAGAAAAGATAGTCGTTAAAGAACTGGTATGTGTCTAAGCATTGAAACAGCCAGCTAGCCATCTCTAAGGTGTGTGTGTGTGATGTGTTCCATCAAAACTAGTCATGCTAACTAGAGCAGTTGGGTAGTTTGTTGGATTAAGCTCCTTTTGTGAAGTGTATAAGGACTATATTGTGGAGATATTGTGGAACCGGTCCATTTCTACTTGTCCGAGAGTTGAGCGGAGGCAGTTTGGTAGTTTGTTGGATTTAGCTGGTTAGTGAATAAGGTCTAGATTTGTTTGAGATATAGGGGAGAAGGTCGATTTCTGTTTGTCCGACGGCTGGTCGGGGCGCGCGTAGGCCTCACCGAGGCAAGAGCAAAGTCAAGTTGAATGTTGCTTGTGTATGAAATATGAAATGAGAAATGGAATGGATTGTATTGTATTGTCTTGTTTGTTGATGAGTGAGATTGTTTTTTTGTGTTTTTTGCTTGTTTTTGTTTTTGACTCAGTTTTTGTTGTTTAGTTTAGTTGATGTTTGTTATGTTTTTTTTTTGTTTGACGTTTGAGTTTGCGTTTTTGCTCTTTTTCTACGTGTTTTTCACTGGACTCTGTTTCTTTTTTCCTTCTTGTTGTCTTTTTGTGTGGTTGGACTGTTTGTTTCAGTGTTGAATTTGAGTTTTAGAGTTTTTGTGTGTTCCTTTGTGTGGTGATTTTGTTTGTGAGAGAGAGGAATTCGAGTGTTTTCATGAGAGAGTGAGTGAGTGGGTTGGTACTGATAACTAGCTAACTACTGATCGGTTTGTAACCCGATCCCTCCCCCTCCTTATCTGGCTGGCTGGCTGGCAGTGGTCCTTCTTCCTCCCTCCCTCTCTCTCTCTCTTTCTTGCACGTACATTTTTATCTTCCTCTACCAAATCAAATTCAATGATTATTACTACTTCGTGCTCATACTCAGTGGCTATTTTACTCATCAATCACTTTTGTGTGTCACCAGGTATCGTAATATTATTGATAGATATCCCTTGTAGCAAACTGTGCCTGTCTGATTCAACATACATACATAGATTGTTTCTATCTCTTTATCTGTTTCCTTTTTCCACTCCGTACCACCCACCCCCCCTCTCTCTCTCTTTCTCTCTCCCATCATAGACAGCGAACCAACCATTCATTTCTAGCCATTCATTCATTCATTTGTTTTAGTTTTTGTAATAAATCGACTTTACACTTGTAAATGCATGCATGTATCATCTCTCACTTTCTCCCCCCTTGACTCTTGACATGAAATGGGCCTACACTCTTATTTATTATCATTGCTACTGCTTGTTACATGCTTAATTAACACCATCGACACTGCTACTACTACTAATACTACTATTGCCTACATTTGTTTTTGCCCCTAACATATACTGAGATCAAATAAACGTTGGCTTGTTTCTTGATTTACTCTCCTCTGGAACTCCTTGTAACAAGCAAACTGTCTTTTGAATTTCTTCTTCTTCTCACATGTCCCAACATACATACAACCACATACGCAGACAGACAGACAGACAACAATTAGTAGCTACGAGTTAACATTGATGAGAGCTCGCGCAAAGGAAACGAAACGAAACAGAGCAAACAAAGCAAGGCAAAGCAAAGCTAGGAAAAATGGCTATTCCACTTGCGTTTTCTTGGACCCTACTCGAACGAACAAACAAACAAACTAGCAACCAATCAATCTAGCAAGCACGCATCTTCTCGCCGGATCACCACACATACACTTACGAATCAAATCAAACAATTCAAAGTATTATCCATCACACTTGCACTCTGACTGACTGATTGATTGATTGAGTTTTACCTTATCTGCATGCATACATGAAATAAAGAGAGACAGACAGGCATGCATGCACATGCATATACGCAGACACACACACACAAGTACCAAGACAACTAACTCACCAACCAAGGGCAATTCCTTCAAGCTTGATAGAAACAACGGCGACATAATAATAATAATAATGATAATAATAGTAATAATAGACCTCACTCTAGTAAGGAAAGAGGTCACTCATTCACTCACTCCCTCCCAATTGCCATTATACCATCGTAACTACACCAGTGGTTTGTTGTTGCCTACATACTAAAAGCCAAACAAACAAACACATAGTCAACTGATAATATGATAGAGGTGGCCTGTTCCCCCCTCTCCCCACACTTGGAGAGGGGTTAGCCACCTCTATGCAAGTGTGGGGAGAGGGAGGGAGGGAAGAAGGGAGGGAGGGGGGAACAGGGAGGGAACAGGGAGGGAAAAGGGAAGGGAGGGAGGCATAGAGGTGGCCAACCCCTCTCCCTCCCTCCCTGTTCCCCCCTCCCCCCACTCCCCACACATGCAAATTGGTTTGCGACGACCGACCGATGAATGAATAAATGAATACACGACACGAGTCAGTCATTACACAGATAGATGGATGGATAGATAGATACATAGATAGAGAGATACGACCACAATGTTTAGAATGCATTCCTTATCTACCTGGCCCTTAGGTCGATAACCGACAAAACAACCAGCAAGGAAAATCATGGAATCGCCGACGCCGCCGACGATATTCATTCGCTTACAAAAATGAAACAAACAAACAAACAAAAAAAGACATCGAGAGACGTACATGTTTACATTCTTAGCCATACTTGAGTCTTCACACTTATTTATTCCACTTGTCAGAGGAAAAATGCTGTACATATTATCAAATATGGGGATGCTCACTCTCTCACTCACTCACTCACTCACTCACTCACTCACTCACTCACTCACTCTCAAATGAACCAAAGTAAGGAAAGCAATTTTGCACACCTCCCTCCCTACCAAACTCTCATATAATGATTGGATGAACAAACAGTGAATAAACAACTAAGCCGCACATGATATCTGTAGGCACTACTAGTGACATGCACACGCACACGTACACGCCATGCAAAACGTACACATTCATCTAGTAAAATGCATGCAATGAATAAATGCACACACACACACAACGCGCACGTCCACGTGCATGCATGCATGCATAGATAGGCACATAGGCACCTGGATGCACAGATATCTGCACACATACACACCTGCACACATAGACGGACGTAGGCACCTGCATGCACAGATATCTGCACACATACACACCTGCACACACACACACATAGACGGACGTAGGCACCTGCATGCACAGATATCTGCACACATACACACCTGCACACATAGACGGACGTAGGCACCTGCATGCACAGATATCTGCACACATACACACCTGCACACATAGACGGACGTAGGCACCTGCATGCACAGATATCTGCACACATACACACCTGCACACACACACACATACACACCTGCACACACACACATAGACGGACGTAGGCACCTGCATGCATAGGTATCTGCACACATACACACCTGCTCACATACACACCTGCACGCACGCACGCACGCACGCACACGCACTCAAAAAGAAAAGTCAAATCCAATCAAATAAAAGCCTAACTTGTCGCATTCACACGCACCCACACATGCAAATTGCTTAGTTCTCACCTATAGCCGCTAATTACAAGCACAACGCACACGTGCACACGGCACGGGATAAGAGTAACACTAACCATATGGAATAATTCAAAGGCCATGCTCGAAAAAAGTAGAAAATATCAGAAAATGCTCTTATAAGCAACAGCCGCACACACACACGCACAAGCACACACGCGTACACGGCACATACACACGAAAAAAGGAAAAGAAGGAGGAGAAGAAGAAAGAAAAAATGGTAATAATATTATAAACAATGAGAACTCAACGGCAAAATATATATAT
>NW_028234656.1:0-5000 GCF_977035675.1 Penaeus japonicus | reverse complement strand
GAGAGAGGGAAAAAAGAAGAAGAGAGATAGAAAGAAGAAGAGAGAGAGAGAGAGAGAGAGAGGAGAATAGATGAGAAAAGAAGAGAAGCATAAGAGAGAAGAAGAGAGAGAGATCAATGCGAAAGAGAGAAGAGAGAAGAGGAAAGGAGGAGAAGAGAGATAGAAAGAAGGAGAGAAAGAGAGAGAATCAAAGCGAAAGAAAACAAAGAAAGAAAGAAAGAAAGAGAGAATCAATGTGAAATAGAGAGAGAGGGAAAGAAGAAGAAGAAGAAGAGAAAGAGAAAGAGAGAGAGAGAGAGAGAATCAAAGCGAAACAAAACATAAAGAGAGAGAGGGAAAGAAGAAGAAGAAGAAGAAGAGAGAGAGAATCAATGCGAAAGAAAGCATAAAGAAAGAGAGATAGAGAGAGAAAGGGAAAGAAGAAGAATAGAGATAGAAAGAAGGAGAGAGAGAGAGAGAGAGAGAGAATCAAAGCGAAAGAAAACATAAAGAAAGAAAAAAAGAGAGAATCAATGTGAAATAGAGAGAGAGGGAAAGAAGAAGAAGAAGAAGAGAAAGAGAAAGAGAGAGAGAGAGAGAGAATCAAAGCGAAACAAAACATAAAGAGAGAGAGGGAAAGAAGGAGAAGAAGAAGAAGGAGAGGGAGAGGGGAAGAGGAAGAAGAAGAAGAAGAAGAAGAAACAGAAGAAGAAGAAGAAACAGAAGAAGAAGAAGAAACAGAAGAAGAAGAAGAAGAAGAAGAAGAAGAGAGAGAATCAATGCGAAATAGAGAGAGAGGGAAAGAAGAAGGAGAGAGAGAGAATCAATGCGAAAGAAAGCATAAAGAAAGAGAGAAGAAGAAGAAGAAGGCGAAGGAGAAGGAGAAGAATGGAGGAATATGATAATAGAAAGAACAGAAAAATGATAAGAACAAGAGGGATGGTGATAGTGAGGATAAGGATGAGGACGAGAATGAAAAGAAAGGGCGAGTAAAAGTAAACGAATATGAACAGTCAGCATAATTAAGCAAACGAACTATACCTTAAATGATCAAACTCTGTATACGAAATAAACACAAAGCAATCTGTACGCCCTCTTGTACGCCACGAAAAAGAGTTGAGTATTTGTTGAAAAGCTCTCTGAGAGAGAGAATCAAGGCTAAAAAGAGAGAGAGGGAAAGAAGAAGAAGGAGAGAGAGAGAGAGACAGAGAGAGAGAGAGAGAGAGAGAGAGAGAGAGAGAGAGAGAGAGAGAGAGAGGGAATCAAACCCCAAGCCCAGATGCATAGATCGCAATATCAATGTCATATTCTTCAATAACATTGTCATCATACTCAACTTTATCAACAACCAACAAAACAACTCACCGATGCCCCCACACCATACTAAATTAATTGCATTACCAATGCCGCTATACTCAGTTCAATACCAATCAACTAATTTACTTATCAAAAATCAGTGTTGATAAAGAGTGAGAAAGAGAAAGAGAAAGAGAGAGAGAGAGAGAGAATCAATGCGAAAGAAAACATAAAGAAAGAGAGATAGAGAGAGGAAGGGAAAGAAGAAGAAGAGAGATAGAAAGAAGGAAAGTGAGAGAGAGAATCAAAGCGAAAGAAAACATAAAGAAAGAGAGAGAGAGCGAGAAAGGGAAAGAAGAAGAAGAGAGATAGAAAGAAGGAGAGAGAGAGAATCAAAGTGAAAGAAAACATAAAGAAAGAAAGAAAGAGAGAGAGAATCAATGTGAAATAGAGAGAGAGGGAAAGAAGAAGAAGGAGAGAGAGAGAGAGAGAGAGAGAGAGAGAAGGAAAGAAGAAGAAGAAGAAGAAGAAGAAGAAGAAGAAGAAGAAGAAGAAGAAGAAGAAGAAGAAGAAGAAGAAGAAGAAGAAGAAGAAGAAGGAGAGAGAGAGAGAGAGAAGGAAAGAAGAAGAAGAAGAAGAAGAAGAAGAAGAAGAAGAAGAAGAAGAAGAAGAAGAAGAAGAAGAAGAAGAAGAAGAAGAAGAAGAAGAAGGAGAGAGAGAGAGAGAGAGTCAAAGCGAAAGAAAACTTTAAAGAGAGAGAAAATCAATGCGAATTTGAGATAGAGGGGAAGAAGAGAGAGAGAGAGAGAGAGAGAGAGAGAGAGAGAGAGAGAGAGAGAGAGAGAGAAGAGAGATAGAGAGAGGGGGGAAGAAGAAGAAGGAGAGAGAGAGAGAGAGAGTAAGAATCAATGCGAAATGGAGAGTGAGAGAGAGAATCAATGCGAAATAGAGAGAGAGGGAAAGAAGAAGAAGAAGAAGAAGAAGAAGAGAGAGAAAGAAGGAGAGAGAGAGATCAATGCTAAAAAGAGAGAGAGGGAAAGAAGAGGAAGAAGAAGAAGAAGAAGAAGAGAAAGAGAAAGAGAAAGAGAATCAAAGCGAAACAAAACATAAAAAGAGAGAGGGAAAGAAGGAGAAGAAGGAGAGAGGGAAAGAAGAAGAGAGAGAATCAGAGCGAAACAAAGCATAAAAGGATAGGCAGAGAGAGAGGAAAAGAAGGAGAAAGAAAGAAAGAGAGAAAGAGAAACAGAGAGAGAGAGAGAAAGAGAATCAAAGCGAAACAAAACATAAAAAGAGAGAGGGAAAGAAGGAGAAGAAGAAGGAGAGGGAAAGAAGAAGAGGAAGAGGAAGAAGGAGAAGGAGAAGAAGAAGAAGAAGAAGAGAGAGAGAATCAAAGCGAAACAAAACATAAAAAGAGATAGAGAGAAAGGGAAAGAAGAATAGAGAGAGAGAGAGAGAGAGAGAGAGAGAGAGAGAGAGAGAGAGAGAGAGAGAGAGAGAGAGAGAGAGAGAGAGAGAGAGAGAGAGAAAAAAAGAGAAAGAGAGAGGGGGAGAAAAAAAGAGAGAGAGAGAGAGAGAGAGAGAGAGAGAGAGAGAGAGAGAGAGAGAGAGAGAGAGAGAGAGAGAGAGAGAGAGAGAGAGAAGAGAGATAGAGAGAGGGGGAAGAGAAAAGAGAGAGAGAGAGAGAGAGAGAGAGAGAGAGAGAGAGAGAGAGAGAGAGAGAGAGAGAGAGAGAGAGAGAGAGAGAGAGAGAGAGAGAGGGAGAGGGAGGAGGAAGAAGAAGAATGGAGGAACATGATAATAGAAAGAACAGAAAAATGATGAGAACAAGAAGGATGGTAATGGTGAGGATAAGGATGAGGATGAGAATGAATAGAAAGGACGAGTAAAAGTAAAGGAATATGAACAGTCAGCATAATTAAGCAAACGAACTATACCTTAAATGATCAAACTCTGTATACGAAATAAACACAAAGCAATCTGTACGCCCTCTTGTACGCCACGAAAAAGAGTTGAGTATTTGTTGAAAAGCTCTCTGAGAGCCCTGGAGATTGATTACAACACACAGAGAGCAAGCCAAGTTAATTTTGTGTGTGTGTGTGTGTGTGTGTGTGTGTGTGTGTGTGTGTGTGTGTGTGTGTGTGTGTGTGTGTGTGTGTGTGTGTGTGTGTGTGTGTGTACGCGCGCGCGTGCATGTGTTTCAATATCATAATATTCATATATGCAACCATATCACGTTATTTAGAACAGTAAATATGAAAAAAATTATAATGCTTGTAATTAATCTTGTTGTGATAGGTAAATAAAATAAATAAGTATAATATCAATATGAAACGAATTACTAAAGCAAGGAAGGGACATACAGAGATGGAAAAAAAAACGTTAATTATAAAGTGAAATAAGGAGCGGGGAGTTCAATAGGGTGTAGAAAGGGAGGCAAGATATCTAGCGGAGACATTACTGCATGCGGTAGGGGGGAAGGGATGGAAGGGAGGGAGGGAGGGTGGAAGGGAGGAACGAAGGAAGGAAGGAAGGGAGATAGGGAAGGAGGGAAGGGGGGAGGGGAGGGGAGGGGAGGGGAGGGGACGAGACGAGACGAGACGAGACGAGATGATATGATATATGATATGATACGATTTGATATAATATAATATGATATGATATGATATGATATGATATGATATGATATGATATGATATGATGAGATGATAATAAGAAAGTGAGAAATGCCTAAAGAAAAATACAATAGAAAAGAAGAGAAGAGAAGAGAATAAGAAAGGGAGAAATACATAGAGGAAAATAAAAGAGAAGAGAAGGGAAGAAAAGAGGAGGAGGAGGAGGCAGAAGAAGAAGAGGAGAAAAGAATAAAGAGTAATAATAAGAAGGAAGGGAGAAATACATTGCGGAAAATACATACATACAGACACAAGAAAATATCGAAGGGGTTGACAAACGACACAGGAACATGGCGAATGAAATACATACCATACTTGCTGTAAATTCACTTTCTCTCAATAATAAAATAAATACAGTAAAATGGATGTGTACTCACCTATCGAACAGAGGCCCTGCCATTTCCGAGTTGAAATTGCTTGAAGATCGGAATTGCTTTATGTTACTAAGATGGATTATCAGTTCAGAGTTCACAACGCACATACAGTAATTTTCTTTCTTTTCATTATTTCAATCGCACCGCACAATTTACACTTTTTTCTAATTTTCGCACCAGTACTGTGTTCACTCTTATAGATTCTGACTATAATTTTCTTTCTTTCTTTTTATTTCAATCGCACCGCACAATTTACACTGTTTTCAAATTTTCGCACCAGTACTGTGTTCACTCTTATAGATTCTGGCTGTAATTTTCTTTCTTTTTATTTTAATCGCACCGCACAATTTACACTTTTTTTTCTAATTTTCGCACCAGTTACTAAGATGGATTATCAGTTCAGAGTTCACAACGCACAAACAGTAATTTTCTTTCTTTTCATTATTTCAATCGCACCGCACAATTTACACTTTTTCTAATTTTCGCACCAGTACTGTGTTCACTCTTATAGATTCTGACTGTTCCTCTATAGCCCGGTATGACTGCAAGAGAAAAAGAAAACACACAAGATTTGGAAATAGAGGGGGAAATGGGGAACAGCAACCTCACAAATGATATGACACATGAATTAACATACAGGAAATAAAAAAATATCCATAGCCACACCCTCTAAATACAC